>NC_083769.1:9961700-10111700 GCF_963514075.1 Conger conger
CGTAGTGAAGAGTGAAAATCTCCATCAAATCTGCATGTTTTAAATCCGTATGATGATTTACACGAGGAGAAAGCATCTAAACCTCGCGCTTCAGACACTAAGTCATACACCGAGCATGCTGAGCTAGTCAAAACGGGTAACAATTAGAATTAGAATATGGCCATGACATAAAATTTAACTGTTATTATGAGTAACTATGTAATAAATGGTTAATTCATTATTGATGCTTATTTCATGTTCTGAAACAAGTTTACAATATGCACTGATGCGGTGTTGTATTGATGTGCACGTCTCAGCAGTGCATATTTTAATATAATATTTAACTGTAATATTTTGCCATCTGGGCAGCGCATAAAATTTTTGTGAATGTTTTCTCATTCTGGCAACGGGGACTGGGGACATTATATAACAGTTACAGTAAGGAAAACACATTCTGAGCTGTTATTGTGATAAAAATGTAGATTTGTCTGTCTCGAATATTCTGACAAACTGAATGAATCAAGTTGAATACATGCAGAAAACTGTCTTCCTCACTCACAGTAACATCAGAAAATAGTTAAAACTACATGAGCTGATTTTAAAAATGCCCCATTTTGCTGGCACACAGATTTCACTCTTCAGTCTGCAGGGTCATGGCTTATATCATGTCGAGGATGACAAATATTCCGAATCATACAAAACTGCTTGATTATGCAGTGGTTTACATTTAGACAAATAGACCTTATTTGAAAATCACCCTGATTGAAAGTAATAATCCCTATTGGACTCGGAGTATTAGACATAATGTTAAGTGTTTTTCCCAGTCATAACGTACTTGAAATGACAGTTTATTTCGCTAGAGTAGGACAGTGGCATTAATGCATGAAGAGATGCAGTCATAATACCATTCCCCGCATTATGTCTGGATGAATACGTTCGACAGCCTGCATAATGTCATTAAAAGGTGTGCGGTTTCAGTCTGGGAGAACGGATGATCTCACCGTAATAAAGGTTGACTCCTCGGTGCTCCGTCTCTCTCTGCGGGATAGGAATGAGGGTGACGAACCTCCCGGAAAATTCCACCAGCACGTCCCTGACATTCACACAGAGCGACTGGGCTTCCTGCGACTCTGTCACACGCTCCCTCCCCAGTATGTCACAAATATGATAAAATGTACAGTCATGGAAAAGCACATATATTTCTGAATTGCCCACAAAATGATTGGTCTTATGTTGGGATCCGTTGGAGTTATTCCTGTGCAAAAAAAGTCATGAGGTTTCATGCTAATTTTTCAAGATATCCATAACACAGAAATGGCACAACGTAGCAATACCAAAATCAGAAGTTGGTGAGCCCGTTGGCATTGTAGTTGACCCACGAAATGGCATTGAGATTGGTTTTCAAACGGGTGAGATATTGGGGTTAAAAATGTGCTATTTTAAATGGAAACCAATGAGCCAACTAACGCTATAATACATAGGATTGAGCTCATAATTAGTTAACCATTAACACATACATTAACTGTCTTTCTCATTCCAATATGTATTGGCAGTAACTAATGTAATTGTTAACATGGATTAACAGAGCTGTACAGATTAACTTCTCATCAGTAGTTAGTTAACAACTACATTAGTTCACGCCAAGTCATGTAACCTTATTATAAAGTGTGACCTGCACCACTAATCACAAAAAATATCACCACTTCCTTAGTCTTACTTACTATTGAAGGAAATAAATGATCTTTCCTTCATTATCAGACAATATCAATATCAGCTTCAGCACGCGCTTCAGACTGAACAGTTACAGTCTGGACGACTGTACGAGGCGGACTCTTTGAGAGGGGGAGGACTACTCTCGCCCTCCAGGTAGGATTCACGGCGTCTGCCTCCCGACATTCCTCGCCCTACAAAATGGATGCTCGGAAGATCTCGGTTCCCTCGTCTCGGTGCGGGTGTGGCTTAGGGTGCGGTTGACCTAAAGGGGAATTACCGGCGATGGGTGGGGGAGAGGGGACCCGTTGAAATCTTCTGAAGGTCACTCCAGGTCATCACAGATGTAGTTTATGGGGGACATGTGTCCGCCTCCGGACATGCTGAAGCCGGGGTTGCCAGGTTGTCAAGGGTGGGGAAAACCAGGAACGGGATCCTGTGGCTGGAATGTGACTTCACGTTGGGTTTCGCAGTACGTGACCCTGCATCAGGGATTCGACCCATTGGCTCAGACTCACGCAACACTGAAACAACAATTGTCATGTTTCTAATTGCTTTCTCAGTCATTGTCGCTATTTTTCTGAACTGGCTGGATTATTCTTATTAAAATGTCAATTAATTAAAAATCGAAAAGTGATATTAGGATACTGTTAGTGCATGTTCCCTTTTGCAATACGAGCGGAATTAAAACTGTAAACAGTTTTGAGCCATTGTTTTATCATTTTATGACAACAGCGTCAACAGTAAAATATTTTTAGAGTCCAGTATCATTCACAATGCACAGAAAATGAGTTTATTAATGCCTTTGAAGCTCCCTGTCTGGCATTTTTATCTAATGGTAATGGTATATAAGGAAAGGTTAATGCAGGGGCACACAGCAAGGGCCGATCCGCTTCAGATTTTTGTGCCAACTTCTGCTCTTAATGACTTAATTAGCTAAATAATGTCTTGCTCAGACATTTGTATATGCACCAGCTGCAGACTGCTAGTGTATCCTAAAGATTGCGTTGTGCTCAAGTACAGGAGTGAATGAACATAATTTCGAGAGCGGTCAGAAAAAGAAATTAAGGTAACTGGTTGGAACAAAAACCAGCTTGCAGACCGGCCCTCCAGGACCGGAGTTGTGCACCCCTGGGTTAATGGTATATCGAAGCGTTTTAATGCTGCAGTGTGATGCATAGAGAGAACACAATATGCTGGCTAATAGCACAGCCCATTTCATTACAGAAAGATATGCGTACCACATATATCTTGAATTAGAAAATAAATTATGCCATTAAAAATAACATTTCAATCATGCAAGATGGAGAATGGTTTTAATAACAAATGATCCTCCGAAGATGAGTTCATGTTGTCGCTTTGTCTGTATTTTTGAAAACTGTTAATGGCACTTTTTTTTTTTTGATGGTAGTTTAAGTAGATGGGATTTTTTTGGGGAAGGAAAATGTGTTTGTTTGCTGGATATATTTAAATGCTCGATTTCAATTTAAATTCAGGTGCAGACCCCACACTTCCGCCCAGTCACAGGTGCATGATGTAAGAGTCTGTCAAGGTGCTGGGTATAGATGAATTTGTTTGAACAGCAAACACACGCACGCACGCACGCACGCACACACACACACGCAGACACAAGTTCTCTCTCTCCCTCCCTCTCTACCAGCTCTCTCTCTCTCTCTACCCCTCTCATTCCCTCTCTTTCTCTCTCTCTACCTCCCTCTCATTCCCTCATTCTCTCTCTCTACTCTCGCTCTCAAACTCAAATTCCAATGCTTTATTGACATGACATATTATGAAATATATATTGCCAAAGCATAGCGATGACAACACAAAAACAACAATAAATCATAGTAACACAAGTACACAAGAAAACTGTCAAAAATAACAGCATAAATTACACTAGTACAACATTAACTGTGAACTATTATGTGATGTGAAATGTATCATTGTGTCTATGCTTGTTGAATGTTTACTCATTGTCCCTCAGGTTGAGAGGCCGAAACATATTGTGGTGTGAGTGGGGCTGGGCTGTTGGTCCTACTCCTAAAACTCGCAGATTTTGTTAATTTGTCAGGTTGGGGAATTTGTCTTGGAATTTTACTCAAATATGTTTTCCTTATATTTGAATATTTTTCACAATACAGAAGGAATACTCTCCCTCTCTACCTCCTCTGTCGTTCTCACTCTCCCCCTCCCTCTCTCTCTCTCTCTCTACCCCCTCATACTCTCTCTCCCTCTCACCCTGTCTCTCTACCCCCTCCCTCTCTCTGTGCCCCCTCTCATTCCTCTCTCCCTCTCTCTGTGCCCCCTCTCATTCTCTCTCTTTCCCTCTCTCTCTCTACCCCCTCCCTCTCTCTCTCTACCCCCTCCCTCACTCTGTCTCTCTACCCCTCTCATTCTCTCTCTTTCCCTCTCTCTCTACCCCCTCTCATTCCTCTCTCCCTCTCTCTGTGCCCCCTCTCATTCTCTCTCCCTCTCTCTGTGCCCCCTCTCATTCTCTCTCTTTCCCTCTCTCTCTCTACCCCCTCCGGTTTTCTCTTCCTCTCTACCCCTTTAGTTCTCTTTCACTCTCTCTCTCTCTACCCACTCCCATTTTATCTTCCTCTCTACCCTCTCCCGTTCTCTCTCCGTCTCACTGTCTCACTGCCCACTCTCTTTCTATCTCTCCCTTATTCTCTCTCAACCCCCGTTCTCTCTCCCTCTCTCTACCGCCTCCCGTTCTCCCTCCCTCTCTGTACCCCCTCCCATTCTCTCCCCATCTCTCTCTCTCTCTCTCTCTCTCTCTGTGCTATCACTCTCCGGGAGATGTTTCAGCTGGCGTGTACGGCTGCACAATGTGGCTGAGGTGACATTCTCTCACGCTGGCTTATGGCTGACAGTCTTAGTGCAGCACACAGGACAGATTGGCCTCTCGCTTCTGCACCGAGACGTCACTGTCTATCACGGCTGACATCGATAGCATGAGCCACGCAACGCCCCCCCCTCCCACACCTCCGTCTTCCCACCTCCCCATTTCCCCCCTGTTGCCCCCCCCCCCCCCACACCTCCGTCTTCCCACCTCCCCATTTCCCCCCTGTTGCCCCCCCCCCCCCCCCCACACACACACTTTATTAGGCTGCTGTACCGAGTTGGAAGGGGAAAGTAGGTCACCCTCGCTGTGTCAGTTTGTAAACAACTTTATATTCATAAACATTTTAACCTTGGAGCAAGAGAAACAAATGGAAATTTAAATGATAGTTCACAGCACAGTGATATATAGATTATGAATTAGGACAGGGATTGATTCTCCGGGACGGCCTGGTTCTGCTCGTTACGTGGGCGCGTCTGCAGCTGACAAGCGGGCGCGGGATTTGTCAAAGTCACCTCAAGTTCCTGGCGAGGCGTGTCATTGACGGAGCTGCGTTAGAGGTGACGTTGGATACGGTTGCGGCGAGTTAAAAAGCAAACAAAAGAGATGTTTTGTTTCGACGTGATTTCATAGGAGGAGCCTTTTGAAGTGATTTTGGGCACTTCTTTGCGGGAATCGGTCACTTTTTATATTAAGGTTCATGAATTGCCATTGCCAAATTAACTTTTCATCAGTTAATACATTTGTTAACAACTGACTAATGTATTCGTTCATGAATATACATTAGCAAACCATAGGATGAACTTGAATTTGTTAACCATGAACTTAATTCATTAGCAGACTTTTTAATTCCAATATCAATTGGCAATAACTAATGTAATCGTTAACATTAATTAATTATGTACAAATACATTAACAGAGCTGTGTAAAGCGTGATAAAGTTGTGTAGCCTCACCAACAAAAACAAACTCACATCTTGTGCGTCCTTTTAACAAGCTTCACAAACTATAACCGCAAAAAACTGGACCATTTTGTTTTCAGCAACGAAAACAACACCGGAAGCTTATCAGAGCTTTGGTTAATTAATCTATTCAATTAGCTTATTGATTGCTGCTGCCCTATGGTCTTAGCAACCCTCCAAGCAACTGGCTTGTTGATTTTAACAGCTTCTTTTGGACTGGGCCCCTACTTTACCTGGGTCTCACGTTGTCCGCCACAAGGTAGAACAGCAGCTGCTAATGCCTTGCACTGTCCGCGGACCAGACAGTACACAGATGGCGCGGCCTTCGGCAGGCTTCTGAGACACCGGCCTTAATGAGGGCCGCTGGCCAGATTAGTCATCCTCCTTTCAAGGCCCCCCTCTTCCCGCTTCATAAGCCATCATTGTTAAATTAGCACGTTAGCGCTCGGAGTGATTGCAGCCGGGTAGCTGGTCCTGCTACGTGCTAACCGAAACGCTAGCGCGAGAAGAAGCGAGCGAGCAAAGGGGAGGAGGGAGAGGGAGTGGAAGAGGGAGGGAGGAATGGAGCTGGGGGGGGTATTGATTTAAAAGCGCTAACTAATGAGGCACAGACATCCCTGATGAAAGATGTAAATTGCACATTGTTCCATTTGCCGACAGTCCCCAACGTTTTTTTTTTCCCTTTCTCTCCCTGCAATGAATATCTGAATTATTCATCGCTAATGGACAAATAAATAATGTCCGCCTATTTGCATTTGAGGGTAATTGATTCGCAAGAAAAGGTGGAATGATAGAGCAGCACTCCCCCCCACACCCCTCCGCAACACCCCCTCATATTAGCCCCACCCCAAACTCACTCTCTCTCTCCTCCTCCTCCTCCCCCTCTCCCTCGCTCCCTCTAGGTCATTTTTTCCTCTGGCATTTGTATGCTTTTCATTACCCGTCGCCTCCCGATGACAGGACAGTAATAGCCTCTGAGGTATGTTGGTAAACAGTTTTGACAAATTAAAATCACCCGAGCTCGGGAATGGAGGAGCCAAACTTTGGCAAATAAGAAAAGGAGGTCACCGGCTCGGGCGCGGAGAACGAAGCCGGGCCCCCAAACTTCGAACGGCGGCAACGTGGCAGAGGGCGCGAGCTCTAGTTCGGCATTGCTCACCGCTCCTAATAAAATCCTAATGGTCTGCCATTCATTCCCTCTCCTTGCTCACCAAGACAGTCTCTCCAAGACCTAATGTGTTTGCCGGAGCGTTTTATCAGGTCTCCAAGCAAGTTTATTTATAGATAAATCTCCTGCCTTACGGGCGGAGCACGTCGCCAAAACATCGCCCCCTTCTGACTTCGAGTGGCGCTCATCAAATGCCACTTCAAGTCAATTAATGGCCCCACCATGTAGGAGGAGAGGGGGACGGGTACTCCTGGACCTGGCAAAAGCCTGGTGGCAGGTACGCAGATACACTATTTTTAACTGCGAATAATTAGCCATCGCCCATTCAGTACAGGTGCCCAGCTAGTAAAGAGAGCCTATTTGGTGTGATACATGCACTGTCAAGACTATCAATTGTTTACTCTTTATGGGTTTGTGAAATTCATTGTTTGACTATATCCCTTTGCCTATTTATGGTGGATGCGTCTGACTGACACACGAAAGCTTTTCGTTTGGGATAGCTGTTTTGACAGAAGTGGTGGTAAGATCTGGGGGGGGGTTTATTTAACATCGCCTAAACACCTCGTGCCATGCACGGGGACTGGAGTGTGGCCAATCGGCGTGGAATAGAGCTGTATTCACGCTCACGTCACCGTGGGCAAACTCCGCATCAACAACGGCCTTTGAATACGAGGCATTAAAAATGGGGAGGCTACGCCACCCCCCCACCCCCCTCCCCTTCATTCACAATGTCACGCCCCACGCTTATCAAACGCCTTCCCCCCGCCCGCACCCACCGCCCGCCTTCAATAAACATTTCTGCAGTTGTCAGCAAATGCACCATGGGAAACGGGCTGGAAATGGTATTTCATAATTTATCCTGCAGTTGCTATTACACTGAAGCCCTCTGATCTCAGCCCGAGGGGGGAGGAGGCCATTTTGTTCCAGTCACGTCAGCCCGGGTAGGAAAGTCTGAAAGGATAGCCACGCTTTTTTTTGAGGATCAATAATATACGCTGTGATGAGGCGCCATAAGATAAAAGAGTTTGTAATGAATTGCAGCAGCCGTGAAGGCGCAGGCCAGCTGCCGCTGCTGCCTGCTCTGGCCAGAGACGGGCGGGAGCCGGAGCGCCGACGCCCGGCCGAGCGGGGACCCCCAGACCCCGTCCAGCTCCGGTGACGGGGAGAAACCGTAATGGAGCGTAATTAATCGGCCGCATATATCCTTCTTAAATAGCCCCCGGAACGTGCCCTGCCGAGAGGCCCGTGCGGTTTAGCGTCGGTCCCTCCGTATCTGAAGGTTATGATACTGATGATGACGGCTTTTGAAGTTAAGGGCTAATTGCCTGCGCTAACGCTACATCTATGGCTCGGGTACGTACATGGAGGCCAGAGGGCAGGACGTCCATCTTGGGACTACTACAGCTGCAGCATTAAAGTCCTTGATCAGCAGCGTGTCACCTTGATAAGGCAGAGCTGAGGCAGGTGGGGGGACGTGGATGGGGATGGGGTTGGGGATGGGGCCCCTCCGGGGGGGGGGGGGGATTGTACTGGGGATAGTCAGATGGTGGGGTGTGGGGAGGGTTTATACTGAAGATAGTCAGGGGACACATTTTACTGAATTCTGTACAGTGAAGTTGGCATAGGCAAATATGGATATATGGTCTTTTTTACTGTGGTGGTCATGTTAAGGAGTTCAGGTATAGAGCATCTTTGATGGAGCTCATATATACTCACCGAGCACTCTATTAGGAACATTTTTACTTTATAACACCTACTTATTCATGCGATTGTCTAATCAGCCAATTGTGTGGCAGCAGTGCAATGCATACAGTACATACGGGTGAGGAGCTTCAGTTGATGTTCAACCATCAACCATCAGAATGGGGAAATAATTTGATCTAAGTGACATTGACCGTGAAATGATTGTTGGCGCCCGACAGGGTGGTTTGAGTATCTCAGAGACTGAGGCTGATCTCCAGGGATTTTCATGCACACCAATCTCTAGAGTTTGCAAAGAATGAAAAATAAGTCTAATAAATACCTAACAAAGTGCTCACTGAGTGCATTATGGTACCATGTGTGCATGTGGGCACGCTATGCCCATGCTGAGGGGCAGGGGTATCTCTACCCTGTAGATGGTCAAATGTGTCCCTGCTAAAATCAAACCTACACACTGGACTGTACAGTTTGTAGCTCATGATTTACAGTCAGAAGCAGAATTATTGGTACCTTTGATAAAAATGAAAGAAGAAAGGCCTGGAAATTTTGGCCGAAAATCTGATTGTCTCTGAGGCTGTCTTTTTTTAGCCGGCTGTCATCGTTGTCATGGTTGCACAAAGTATTAAACCAGGAGTTATGACAAAAAAGAAAAGGAAAACAACTTAATAACCTCCAATGATAGGGGGGTGGTGGCAAAAAAACAAAAAAGTATATTAGTTTTTGGCAGAATTTAGTTTCTTCAAGGTGATAATCTCCCAATTATTCCAAAATCTGCTTGTTAATTTATTCAAAATGGCTGACATTCAGTATTTTCTTATATTTATTATTCTGAATCTGTTATACAGTGGGCTTTTTTACCGAAGCAATTAAGGTTAAGTATCTTGCTCTTGGGTGCAGTGCTGAACTCCAGGTGGGAATTCGACCCACAACTTTGGAGTTCAAGTCCAGTTCCTTCACCCCGACACTGCCCCGCTGCCCCAGTAGTGTCAGGATGACTAACGTTAGCTGCCATTTCCAAAATATCATGTTCTCCCGCTAAGTCCTACTCTTCATACTCCACCTACTTAAATGCGACCTCACAAATGAAAGCACAGCATCGTGTGCATAGTAACATGCATAGCAAAAAAACAGAAAGTCCAAATACAATGGTGCCCATGTTCGTTTACAGTAAATAGCTTTACATCACTTATACAAACGTAATGAAGTGTGGTAAACTGGTGTAAGTTATAGTACAGGCGGTGTTGATGCTTGAATTTCTTTTCCCTGTAAATGACACAAATTACCAAATTACCAATTGTAGTATTCTTGTCTATTATCAATAACAGTAGCTATCCAGTATACACAATGACATTAGCAAGTTGCTTAATGTGAAATAAAATGAAGAGAAACTTTCCCGATAGTTGCCCTGTGTGTGTGTGTATGAGAGTGTATGTGTGTGTGTGTGTGTGTGTGTGTGTGTGTGTGTGTGCAGTAACCGTTCATTTTGACCGTTGCGGTTTGTGTGCCCCCAGTAATCACAGTAATTTGGGCACTTCTCTGGTGTATTGGAAATTAACCTTTAGGTCTGTTATGAAGGTCCCAAACCATGCGGATCATAATTAGGCAAGCTGAAATGCAAAAATCAATAGCACAGCCTACATTTAAACCTTTAAATGTCATCGCTTTGATTTCTGCAGCCACTTCAGATTTATTGTGATTTACGTGGCTGTACATATAAGTAACTTCAACATTTTGATATGTATTCATCTTTCGCGATTCGTCACATTAAGCAGAAACACCCTTGGTCGTGGTGGTTGGGGGGGTTGCAGGGTAGTTTCTCAGGGGAAGAAATAGTCCTAAACTCGCCCCTTGTGCTGATGTCTGCTTTCACCCCCCAATGATTCATGTCAGAGAGCTGAAGTGGGTGAAAATGACATTTGCATGGCAATGATGTAACATGTTTGCACACGTACACAAATACATTCATCCCTCGCGCTGTTAGCGTTCCCGCCGTAAGCCAGAACATCCATTTCTGCAGCGCTAACGTTTTTAGCAGCTCACAGATGTCTGTTCGGATGAGGCGATGTCGGGGTGTGGGAGTCAGACAGTCGAAGGCTGAGACAGAACGACTCGGGGCCTGTTCTTCTGAACAGGCTCTGTGTGTGCGGACGGGGAGGGAGAGGGGGGTAGTCTGTCTGTCTGCGTTGAGTACGTAGACCTGTCCGTTCGCTTCTTAGTCAAATTCGCCATAATGCCTTTTGCTTGGTGTTCAGCGGAAATATATAGAGAATAAATGGAGTAAAACCAAGGTCAATTGCTTTGTCAAGTAAATCTTCATCAAGATTTATGGCAAAGGTCTGTGGCGTGAGATATGATTGGAGGTGAGAAACTCATTCCGCGGCGTGCATATACTGCAGCCCCGATCTAATTAAATGGGAAAACCTGCTACAGACCTGTAGCGTAGCTAGATGGAACTTTCTCTTTTTATTGATGTCAGGCTGGGTAACTGGAATTATAAGGTACTGCACACCGTGACCAGTGGGTACCTCAAATCGAAATTCTGCTGTGAATGCATCTGCATTTTTATTTGTGTGTGTGTGCGTGTGTGTGTGCTCAGTATGAACATTTTAAATTCTATGGTCTATCATATATATACAGTATATAATTAATATTTTTATACTGCATATATACACAACGGTTCAAAGGTTTGGGTTTGGTTCAAACATGTTACATCTTTTTCAGCTTTTTCAGATTGAATACTTAATTTTCTGTTTGTAACCAAACAATTCATATATGGTCAAAGCGCAGAGTCAGAGCCTTTATTAAAGGGTAAATAAAATATTTATACATTTTGGTTTCACCATGTAGTAATTATAGCACTTTTTATATGTAGTCCCCCATTTCAAAATTTTAGACAAATTAATTGACATTACATTAATGACATTTGGCAGACGCAACGTACAGTTGATTAGACTAAGCAGGAGACAATCCTCCCTTGGAGCAATGCAGGGTTAAAGGCCTTGCTGAAGGGCCCAACGGCTGTGCGGATCGTATTGTGGCTACACCGGGGATCAAACCACCGACCTTGCGTGTCCCAGTCATGTACCTTAACCGCTACGCTACAGGCCGTCATGTAATGTCAAATAAAAGAGTATATACGTACATGTAAACCTATATAAAAGTCTCACATATTGTATTCAAAATTGTGAAGATTGACTGAAACCACACAGTGCAATGGCATGATTTTCGAACATCGGAATGAATGAGCTCGGCTCTGCTCAAGGTTTCTTCCTGTTAGTCAGGGAGTTTGTCTTTGCCACTGTCGCCCTGGGCTTGCTCTGAGTGGGCTCACTCAGGCCAGGGCTTCTTTGTGACAGTCTTGCATTGTAAAAAGTGTGATACAAATACAATTGAATTGAATTGAATGACTTCAGTTTAACAACCAGGGCTTCCCTTGTTTAGAGCTGTGATTTCCATCGTTGGGTTGTCTGTAAAGAGGGTACCAGTTGACTCTGTTTCTCTGACGTGGGGCAGTTCTTGAATGAGAAGGTGGGATTATTGTGCTCATAGACCTTCTTTTGAGTGACAGGAAGGGGAAAAAACGAAGTAATATTGTGTAAATGAAACCGCCATTGCTGGTACTTTTTTCTGCCATACCAACACACGCACAAACACACGTGTGCAGAGACACACACGTGCACACACAGTGATTATGTATGTGTGTTACACTCATTTACTACCAGAAACATGCATGCATGTACATGCGCAATAAAACACCAGAAACTCTGCAGAAAATACCCAGGAGGCACTGCTTCTGTCTCTCACCGGTTCACCTCTTCACCACGCTAGAGGCAGTAAACGTTCAAAGCTATTACTACGAAAATTATTTCAAGAAACTTACAGCTGAACTAAATCAGATCCCATACCGGGAGCTATCCGTCTTCATTTCCCAACGTTGCATCCGGACAGTGGTTTCAATCATCCCGCATTATCGGTGCGTGGAGTAGCGTGGAGGGAACGTTCCGGACTCGGGAAAACGCATCAATCACGGGCCGTATCCCGGTATCAGCCGCAGCGCGGCGGGAACGTCAGGACGTTTTCGGGGAGGAACAGGAGGCCGGGTCTGACCGGTAATTATGAACGGACACTCGATGCATTATTCAGCCGACGGGTCGGAGTGCTGTCAGGCCGGAGCGGAAATTTTCGACTTGACGGTCGGCGCCATCTGCCCCTGCGCCCCTCTCCTGCCGGAGATCTGATCGCGGGTCGAGAATATGCACCTGTAGCCTGCTGAGCTTCCCGAAATATTATACAGGGTCATGGAAAGGTCATGTTGGGCTTTTTGTCGAATAACCCGGCGGTCACACTTCTGCCTTTTTTAATGTTTCCCTTCCTCCCGCGTTTTAGAACGCGCCGACAGTCCTTGAGAAATCGACCTCTCGCAATTCCGCCTGCACTTTAGGAGCAGCTTATCCTCAAGAAGGGAGAGGGTTTTGTTTTTTAATAAACAAAGAGGAGGACCTCCGGGGTTTGAGCTGGTATCACTGAGTGTGATGGGAAAGCATGGGTGTGGTGGACCCGCCCTGGAAGACTGTGGCTAAGGGAGGCACTTAGAGAGGCAACGGGCGTTTCCCAGACGGGTGATGCCAAGCTCGCTCGCTGAAGTTCGTAACCGCACCGGGCCATAATGGGCCGGCCTGTCAGTTTCAGCACCAGGAAGTGGAAGAACAAGTAAATTGTGGTAAATAATGTGCCTTTTTTGAGATGTTACTTCCAAAATGGGTGTGCGGTTATGACCTTCGTCTAACAAAGTGCTCCGGTGCATCTTCTCCTTGTCGTCTTCTTTTGAGGCCCGTCCCTCCCCAGTTAGCCAATCGCATTAGACGAGAGCCCTCCGGCGGTAACCATTGGCTGTCTCTGTCTGACAAGGTGGGAACAAAGACCCGCCATTCCTGCAGCAACCCCCAAGCCTTCTGTTCGCTTGACATTGAGAGAGTTTAGGGACATTGTTTATTTAAAAACAGGGATGCTTTTTTGCCTGCTCAAAAAAAGAGAAAATTGTAGGTTGCTTGGGTCATCTTTTAGATCTAAGCTCTTGTGACATGACTTGGTTTGACTTCAATTAACTCCAGAGGGAGGCTTCCCAGGTCTTTATCTCGGTGGTGGTTCTTAGATCTCTATCGCCGACTCATCTAAAAGAAAAGCACTTTCCATGACAAAAAGTAGGAATCCTTGCTATTCCTGGCTGCCCTCTCCCTCAAACATCGCCCAGATGAGAGTGGTGAACCCGGGGTTAAACGGCATCTGGTGTCCGTGTTTCTGTGGACGGCAAGAGCTGATTGTTTATCGTTTTGGTTATTTCTTGCAGCGCGAAGAACTTGAGGGCTAGCATTTTATGTAGACTAGCAGAGTTCTAAATAAAAAAAAGCAAAAAAGCAATGAATGTCTATAACAGAAGATAATAAATATCAGAAATGTACTCTACAAGGCACAAAACAGCAGGCTCTTAAAATGGAAGAAAACACTGGAAGCAAGCGATGTTTGTAGCAGCAATAAAGAAAAGTCTAACCAATGTGCGAAAAGCAGTCACAATCACACAGAAACACAGCATTGTACTTGGGGCATATGAAAATATTTCATTTTCACCCCAAGACACTACAATAGCTTATAAGGCGCATACAGATGCAAATATTTGAACGCCATTTTAAACACAGTCCTCGAATAATTGCTGAAAACAATTATTTATTCCTCCAAAAATAAGCTGGATTATTGTGTTGACTGGGCGAGAACAAAGAGAAAATTATTTCTTGTCAAAGTTATGAATGGAGACAGAGCAGGGTTGTTAATGGTATTTTGTGTCAGGAACACTCAGGCCCGTGATGAAAGCTCGGTATAAAGGCTGCCGAAAAAAGCCTAGTCCGGCTCCCGCGGAGAAATGAAGGAAACGCACTGTAGAAATGCTCACCGCTCAAATCCCCTCCCGGCCATGCTGCCGAGACTTTGTTGTTCACAGACGGCCATTAAACAATACTGTATCTGACAGGAATCTCGGGGAGTCGACGACTCCCCGGGATGGCCTAGGTCTGGGCCTGCAGAGGTGTAGGCCCACTGCAGTGGGTCGGGAAAACAAAGCTTAACCGCTTCTGAAATCCCCTCCCGGTTCAGACCTCCCTGGCCCAGACACAGCTAACAAGCCCCAGGGTGAACCCCCCTGCCCCCCAGGTTCTCCGGTCTTGAGGGGCGGTCGCCGGCACTGCTGGCTACGTTGTTTAATATCTCCTTGCGGGCTCAGAAAGGTTAGCACGAGGAAATACGAGCACAGAGACGGAGGCCATTTTGGAATTATGGCGTTGGGAGTATGGAGAGTTATTGTGCTGAGACAGGCCCGGCTACACTTCTGAATGGCTTCATAAGATTAAGGACAATGTACAGCTGGTGTGTCAGAGCTGTTCCTCTTTCTGTGGGATTCTGTGCAATTTACAGTTCAGACATTTACCGTGTGCCTTTAGCGGAGCAAGTCGCGGAAATGGCATTTAGCATGGCTAGGGTCCACCGCTGGAGCGAGAGCTGCAGCAGAAATCAGTGCCATTGTAGAGATGCAGCATGGTTTATTGAGACATATCTTTAAAGGAATACAGACACAACCTTGCGTTATTGCCAAAAGAAAATGATACGATCGCATTCATGTGATAGTGAAATGATAGCACCAAATCTAAATCACTCAAGCACAATATTACTCTGTCAGAAAACTGATAACAGTGAAATAGTGATAACAGCAACTCAGCAAGACATAAATGGTGTATTAATCAAAGTAGTAATTATAAAGTAACATAAAGTAGACAAATTAATATTGTGATTCCACCTTTCTGATTGATCTTGTCTTTCGTTACAGTATTGACTATACATCTTAATCAGCACGACAAGGAATGTTTTCCTGTTATCTGGGTGGGGACAAAATGGTGTGGATAATCCATGATTGACATTGCTATGATATAATGGTACAAATGCTATTTCACATGTCATACTTTGTGGGTTTATGATAATGACACATATCATACACATTCCATCCAAAAGCTGAGAAGTCTGATCCTAAAATAGAATTCTACAGTAATAATACAGAGCGTCTTGGTCGAATTCTGTATACACAGCCTTTACCTGGGTCTTGCCTGTAGCTACTGTAATACACAAAGCAGTCTAGAACAAGACCAGTACTACCTTCACCAGAATTCAGTACAGTAACAAAGCTGTTCCATCTTTAGTTTCCATACTCCCAAACCACTTCTCACGTAGGTGTTGAACAATGCAAAAATTATCACTACAGCACTGCATAATATTGACACATGAAGAATGTATCTGTAATGGAATCTAGGCATTCCACAAAGTTCTTCTAAATTTTACAAATTCTTACAAATGTAAGAATGTGATAGTTAGCTGAAAGAACCATTGCAGGCGGAATAGAGAATGCAGCTTGTAATAAGTATTGTTGTATAAAGAGTTCTGAAAAGTGTGTTAAAGTTTAAAAATGTGAATAAGCTTTAGAAAACCATTACTTTCCTGCATACCTTCACCTCACAGAAATACCCAGTTGTTGGCTTGAGCACGGCCAACATATTTTATTGTTCAGCCGCAATACATGAAAGAATCGCCATTTTAATGCTAATTTTATCCCGGCTCAGCAAATAGTAGTTGTTATTAGTGAAAGAAAATGTGAGGCAAACCCAGTCATGCTGTACTAATGCACGCACTGGGAAGGTTCTGCTTGGGGTTTTGGAGAGCCACTGAGTTTGTGTGGATGGGCGTGATTGACAGGGGCTAATCAATCCCGCCACTATGTGTCAGCAATAATGCCACCCCCAGCCATGTCTGCTGTCCAAGGGAGACCGCTCAGCTCTGTCGCTGTTCATACACAGCACTGATGGGTTACTACCACACACTCGTTCACCCTCTCCTCTTCCTCCTCCTCCTCTTCCTCCTCAAGTCTCCCGGCTGGGCATTGAAGGTCACTGCACAGCTGTTTGATGATGTTCCCGGCTGCACATCCACAAACCAATGTCACGTAAAATGAGTCTGAATCCTGTTTAAAAGGCGAACCGTTTTATTATGTTGATGTTTCCAATATTTAGTCAATGTTTTCTTCGGTGCAAAACCTTTAGCTAAGTGTCTGAAATATTTAATCAAATGCGTTAAAGATTTAATTCAATGTTCGTTATGTTTGGTGGAATGTCAAAACGCTTAATCATGTTCCGTACATCTATCTTACCATTTCAAGTGCTTTACAATTAATGAGGAATGCGCATAAGATTATCTCCACACCTAGGCTGTGTCTAAATCACTTGCCTACTATGGAGTATAGTTGTTGAGTACATATGAAAAGGTTAAGTAAATGTTTCTGCAAATACAGCGCATTTAAAATCCCAGGATGACATACTTATTTCGAGAGCTTCACTGATTATAATTGGGAGCATACTTTTCAGGAAACAAGCAACCATTTTGGTCCCATAAATGTGACGTGTGCTTAAATATGCACAGCATCACGAGGCACAGCTGCCCTTACACTGACCTTCAACAACAACGACACCTTGACCACACAAGGGCTGAACATTCAACACTTCTACAGCACAACTGGAAAATAGCACAGAGGATATTTTTCACATCCTGCCCCATTGGGTACTAAAACGTATGCAGTCCCCAGTCCGCTCAGTCGAGAGCACATCATTATTTTGAGCACAGTAGTTAGTTAACTCCCCCCATTGAGGTGTTCATAATAGGCTGTGCTTCTGCATCACGTCTTTTGCCATTAATGATGAAAGACTTTCAAGGTGCAGACTTCTTTCTTTCATACTCTTTCTCTTATACTCTCTCTCATTCGCACATATTTAAGCCCTCCCCCCTCCCCCCACTCCCAAAACATGCAAACACACACACACACACACACACTCTCTCTCTCTCTCTCTCTCTCATATGGAGCCAATTGGCATTTGTTACCGATTATTATTTGAATTATGCATCCATCAGGAAACAGCAGTGGTCCATTTGTATGATTTGTATGTAGGCTAGCGTCGTTTTCTGACATTAGTCACGTCGGGCATCAAAAGGTACGCAAGTTCAGAACCATGAAGCTTTCTGCCATTTGCGCCGCAACCAGAGTGAGGACGGACTTATAAGCAATGACACAAATTCTCGGCCTCACTCCTGTTTTTCATTAAAGCCAGACTCCAGGGGTTATTTTAAGCTCGCATTGTTCGAAGATAATTCATTTGGTTATATTTTTCAAAGGGCAGTGGGGGATCTTGCTCGTCTTCCTGTCTCTGTGAGTTATGAAACTTGTTAAGGGGCTCAAGAAACCTGCTAAAGTCATCACCGCACACATTGGTTGTGAAGCGTGACCTTGATTTTACTTCACTTCTTCGCCTGGGCTTGGTAATTGCCTCTAGGTTTGGTTAAAGGTCAGAGAAGAAATGTTGAGAGCATGGGTTTTTGAAGTTCTACTGCCGGATGCATTTTGAACGTGATCATTCGAATCTAAACTACATAGTTTTTTTTTTTTCCTCATTAGTCTTGAAATAATAAATATAGGCCTACAGTGAGGATCCACGAAAATTAGGTTATTAAAAACGATGGGCACTGCGGTGGAGCACGGCTAAAGCATCGGACCTTCATGCGGTTGCTCGCCGAGGATCGGGGTTCGCGCCCCGGTCCTGCCAAAGCCGAGTTTAGCGGGCATACGAAGGGACGGCGTAATTGGCTCGCGGCTCCGAGGGTGGGGGGAGTGACTCGGCAGCGTGTGTGGGATCGCCTCGCAGCCACGGTCGCTAAGTAATACAATTGTCAGTTTGAAGGTACAATAGGTAATTTTGGACTTCAAAAATTTAAACAGTCAAGAGAGGAACTGCAGCAACAAACACCTTCAAACCACAACACTGTTTATGTGAACGCCTTCTCTGTGAACGCATTTCAACGACGTTGAACCCCCTTCCAAGCCATTGGCTGTGGAAATCAGAACCCATTTTCAACCAATGAGCTTGAATTATTGTACAGCTATAGGATGTTTTGGTGCAGAGTGTCGGTCCGTCAACTGCATATTTTGAAACCCGAATTTAAGGACTATAAACACAGGCAGAGGGTGAGTTAACATGTCAATGAGCCTTTTGCAATGATAGGAAGGGATTTACAATGGTCTTGTAACAATGTTTTAACACAAACACCTTACCTATTGTACCTTTAAAATAACAAAAAGGGCCAATAATTGTGTAATGAAGTGCAAGATCATTTCAGTTTCAGTCTATTCTGTACCCACGACCCTTCTCCTTTCTTTTTCAGTGTTCAAGCGAATCTTTTTAACCGAGAAGAAGAGCCGCTCTCTTTCTGTTGAAAATGTAAACTCCTCAGCTTTGCCAGTATTCACACAGGGCCCCCAAGAGCGTATTTCCATGGTTAGATTTTTGTCATGTTGCAGGCTGATACTGAGCATGACCCAAATGTTTCATCGTTCATTGAAAGTATCAAGCGCCGGTCAGCATATTAAAAGCACTCCCTGCATCACGGTTAAAGGAAGTGTTTCCCTGTTTGTACCTAACGCAGTAAAATGTTAAGTGTCCAGTCCCCCGTTACAGCCCTGGTGCGTTGCCGTGGTGATTGTTGTGCTCGGATGGCGAGGGACTCCTGGTGTTGCTGTGGTATTGCCTCAGGCCAGCCACAATGAGGTCCTTCACTTCCTGTGCGGGGGCCCTGTGGCCTAGCAGCTAAGGAACATGGCCGCCACCCGTAAGGTTGGGGGTTCAAGCCCTGGTGTAGCCACAATAAGATCCGTGCTGCTGCTGGGCCCTTAACCCCACATTGCTCCAGGGGGGATTGTAACCTGCTTAATCTACTCAACTGTAAGTAGCTTTTGATAAAATAATTATTATTATTATTTGAGTATCCCTGAGGTCAAGGTGTGTGAAATATAAACAGCAGTACAGCCGCGATAAGATCCGCACAGCTATTGGGCATTTGAGCAAGGCCCTTAACCCTGCATTGCTCCAGGGGGGATTGTCCCCCTGCTTAGTCAAATCAACTGTAAGTCGCCTTGGATAAAAATCGTACAGATATTAGGATGTATTTTTTCCCACACAGAGAGTGGTCACTGTGTGGAACAGCTTGACAGTACATGTAATGGAGGCAGAAACACTGGAGGTTTTCAAGTCCAGGCTTGGTACGGTGTTAGATTCTATTTAGCTTTAGGCAAATTAGGCAGCAGGTACAATTAGGGGTAGGAAAAGTCGAGCATTGCTGGGCTGAATGGCCTGTTCTCGGTATTACTTATGTTATGTTATGTTAAAATTGTTATTGTTATTTTGAGTAACCCTGAGGTCAAGGTGTGTGAAATATAAACAACGTAGCCCCCTCAGCCTCAACACACAGTCACTCCCCCCCAGTCTGTTCCACTGAATGATACAAACTATTACTGTATTGTATAGGTAGTTTCTTCCGAAGTAATTACTAATTATGTTTATTCACGAGCTGGAACCCACTACTGGAGAACCCCCTTGATCCACCTCTGAGGGAAATAACTCCAACGGGTTGAGCAATATTTTATTTCCACGGCAGAGTGTCAATTCGTTCTCATAAATTCGCCTTCGCCGACCAAAAGGCTTAAAATTAAGGCGGGCTGAGTAAATATGCGTCAATGTGTCCGTCCGGACCACGCAAGGGTACACCTTGTTAACAGCGCACGTGTTCGAATCATGGCGATTACTGAAGCTAGCTATAATGAAGGTGATATTAAAAACTGGATCTCGCAAAAAACCAAAGTAAACTGTTCGCCGAGATAAAACATGAAATACTCTGTCTCTTTTTCATTTTCTCAGAATTAGCTTTTGCTGGGCCTGCAAGTTAAATCATTTGTACAACTTTGTGTCTACCAGTTGTCTTTGTATATGGGCAAGAATAATGCTGAAATGGGACTGAATTATTTGTTTGTCAAATGCAGCCATAAACCATAAGGCTCAATAAAACAGACCAGTCTAAGTTACTGCTGTGAAATGCTTTACAGTAGACACAGATGTTTTTTTAATGATGCTCCCTGCTTAATAATTTAACTAGATCAGTTGATTTGTTAGGAGCGGTGACAGTTTATACATGTTTTCCACAGTTTGATACATAGAGTCGTGTACAGTCATAAATAAAAATGGACATTATTTTTCACTTCAACACATTCGCAGTTTAAAGCTTTGGCCATTTTTCTACCACCTACAGTATGTTTTGCGATGTTCACTGAACTGCCTGTATAGTTTGTCTTCACGAAGATTAAACTTACCAGCCATTGGGCCAGTAGTATGTAAATCCAACACCCAGCAAAGTGTATACCATTTACAACAGATAATATTTTCTCATTTAGGTCTTTCAAAACCCCCACTTAGTACATTTGGGGAATGATGCAGGGTACTGTACTTAAGTTTATGTTTTCATAACAATTTTCATCAATATGTATGTTCCGCCTAAGCTTATCGGAGCTAAATTAAAGTGGTAAAATGATTTATTTAGTGGTAGAATGTTTTTTCATGTTACTTCAAAATGATATTGACAGGAAATTATGTGTTCATATGTAATAATTAATTAGGTGATGATATGTTTATAATGAGGTGTTACTATGACTACAAGATCTGAAAACTGCTGCGGTATGCTTAGGGCTACTGGGACATGTACTTTAACCAAAGTGTGTATACAACAGGAGTAAGCCAGCCTGATTAAAATCCAACCGGATAAATATTGTGCAATAAAAACAAAATGGAACAAGCTGGCACGATGTCGGACATTCCTGGAATTCCCCTAGCAAGGATATGTTCACAGTACAATTGTTTAATGATTTTCAATCGGGTATTAGACAGTCTTATTTCAGAGGGACTTGTTGACTTTATTTGCCATATTTTTATTAAGAAAACGATAAGTGCTGTGGAATGGCGATGCTTGATTCTTAAAAAGCATTTGACATAGTGGATCACCCAGTCCAGAAACTACTACATAAATTAAACTGTTTTAATAGGATGTCCTTTCAATGGACACATTTTGGTGTTGGAAGCAAATTCTCAGAGCCCATTGAGGATGATTCAGCCCTCTTGGTGTCGGGAAAGTGTGTAGAAACAGTTAAGATATTATGCCACTTGGCAATGAGCTCCAAAGACATGGTAGTTGGCTTTGTGACAATGTTATTTTTGCACTTGGGCAAATTTGAATGCATCATACTTGGATCAAAGCCTAAATTAAGAGACTCAGCCAGCTTCTCTGTGGAGTGCCATGGGACACTTGCTCAGATGGGTAGAAAGCAGAGGGTAACTGGTAAAGATGGAATAACAGGTCATACTATCAGGGGCTCCAGCTGAAAATTCTGAATGGGGTGACCAACAGGTAACTGTCCGCTCTGATAATGGTCAATACCTTTTTTTTCTGACCGCCTGACCTTACAGTACTTCACAATATAGTTTGAAAACCACAATTCCAAACTGCAACATACAGATAAAAACAAGTGTGAGTGGGGTTTAATAATCCTGCTTGGAGATTTCAATGCCAGGGTGGGACGAAACCACAATCTATGGAGTGGCACAATGGAGAAAGAAGGAGTTGGCAATAGAAACGCCAACGGCATACTATTGCAGTCAAAGTGCTCAGAACACAGCCTGGTCATCACTAACACACGTTTCCGCCAAAAAAACATCATGGATGCACCCTTGCTCTAAACTCTGGCACCTCATTGACTATGTAATGGTCCGGACCAAAGACCGCCACGATGCGCTCAACACCAGAGCGATGGTCGGTGCAGATGACTGCTGGACAGACCACCGCCTCCGTCACTCCACCAAGTCCATCTGTCCACCGCCACTCACCCCTGCCCACACTGCACCAAAATATGTGGCTCCAGGATCAGCCTCTTCGCCCACCTGAAGACCCACAAGGACCAAGAAGGAGAACAGTCATACTTGACCCCGAGTGACCGCCGATGATGATGATTAATATAATTTGATTATCATTTAAGGATATTAATTAATGTCCAGTATGCGTTGTCATTAGTCTTTCCTGCTCTTTCCTTTCCACATATTATTCTTCTGGATTCAATCAACATTAACTTTAAGCGGCATTTACATTTATTTCTAACCTTTTCTTTGTGACAATAGTTGGCTGTTATAGTGCCAGCAGGATTAATTAGTATAATTGTGTAACTTATTTTTTTGTGTCTATTATATTAAAAGACATGAACTGGTTCTATCCAGATATTATCAGTTATCAATTGAGCATTAACTTTATCTTAGCATATTTAATATACATTCCCGATGTATTCACACAATTGTAATTATTCAGTCTTCAGCCAAGTTTGTGAATTGTAACAAAGCCACTCTGTCATCGTGCACTGTGTACATTAAAGGGACATGTTGATTTGACTGTCGGAATATTGAATGACAATTTTCTTAGAAGACAGTGATTGAGGAAATGGAAGCTTTGTCTACTGGTTTATGTGTTTAGTGAATTTAATTTTGCATTTTAAAAAAGCCTAATTAAAGTAAACAAGCAGGAATGTTATCAACGCGTTTTGATGTGTGGAGTTTGGTACGCGACTGACATTTGTAATTGGATTATAAAACATTTAAATACAGTGCACTGCATTTGCCTTGTCGTCTGAAATGATAAACAATGGTGATGAATGACACCGTTGAACATCAGGAGATATGCTATTCGCACATGGCTTTCCATTTATCTTTATGCTTTTTACAGACTTTATTTCTACGCCATCACATATTTGTGACATATTTTTTGTTCTTTCCGCAGTAACACAGAGGATGATAAACTGACAAGACAGTGTGCTTTGATTAACCACACTGCAGATGACTGTTTCTAATAGCAACCGACAAGCTGCGGCTACAGAAGCTGCAGTCGTGGAGTAGCGTACAATGGCCACACTTTACAATAAGGTTACATTAACTGGTATTAACCAATGTAGTCGTTAACTAAATACTAATGAGAAGTTAGTCTGTACAGCTTTGTTAATGTATGTGTGCATCATTAATGTCATGTCTGTGTTTTGTTTTTATTAACTGTTTTTTCCCTTTTCTATGTTCTCTGGGCTCCCTTTCCGGTCCTTGTTTTCCCTCTCTCCTTATTACGTGTCTTCGCCCTTCACTCCCTATTTGGACTTCCTTCCTGTCATTCATTAATTCCTCACCTGTTCCTCATTTGCTGTTCCTCAGCTCCCACACCTGTTGGTCATTTTTGTTCATTTGTGAATGTATTTAAGCATGCCTGTTTGGTCTTTCCGCTGTTAGTTCATCATTCTGTTTTACCGGCATTTATGCTTGTAATTCCTGTGCTAGCCTCTGTTTCCCTGTCCCATTTTACCTGTATGGTTTCTGTCCTGTCTGTTTTTGATTCCCTGTTCATTTCAGATTTATTCTTGGATTGTGACCTCTGCCCTGTTTGGACTGACTACCTGGTTTTTGAACCTGTTCTCTGGATTGGGCTCCCTGCCTGCCCCTTGATCTGCCTGGTATATTAAAGCCTGCTGTATTCACGTTACCCCTGAGTCTGTGCTTGGTTCCTCTGTTGAGTTATTGCCAATTCATATTGGAATTAAAAAGTTGGTTAATGCATTTGTTAATACTTAATTATAAGTAAATCCTATGGTTTGCTAATGTATAAATATAATGTAACAAATATGATGGTTAGTTGTAAACACATTAACTAATTAATGATGCCAATTCATGAACCTAATTCTAAGTGTGACCAGTAAAATTATAGAGTCCCCACAATCACTCACATTAAAATGAGTATCTAACAGGTAATATTGTGAGAAATGAAGTTCTTCCCACAATGACCGCAGACAATCTAAATGATCTGAAGTGGAATGACATTATAATATAACTAGAATACTCCAGGACATTAACTTATTTTCTCATAAAATGTTGTAAATTGTAAACGGGACTTCCTTAATTCACCCATGACTCAGCATTTTCAGTAGAAATAAATATTACCAATCATAACTGAAAATCCTGAGAGAAATGACATTCACTTACATAGGGAATGCCTAACTGCAGTTATAAACGATATGCATTGTGTCACTGGGCCAATGATGTGTTGCATCGTTATGTGGGCTATCATAAACTGTTCAAAAAGAAATTAGGTATGCTCAGTTCAAGAATTATAAAGCAGTTATGATAATTTAATTGTGTAGCGCATTGTAACGATGCGCATCAAAGAAAGGAGTGGAGATAAGCGATTAATTTACTGTGCCAAAAATAAACATATTCAGTGCGTTACTGAAGTGCATTCCGCTGTACTGCTTAGACAAAAGACTGCAGGAAGTTATGTTGTTACAGGATATAATCCTGTGGAGCCTGATTTATGAGCCTGTCTTCCCAATCATTTTTGAATTCAAATAGGTTGAAACCTCACTGAACACAACATGTGTGAGCACTCTGTTGTGTATCTTTGTCAGGGTGATAAATGTACTCAGAGTATTGTTCTCTGGCATAATATACAGTAATTTCAGTACTTCAAAGAAAAAAAAATATATAATGGAACTTTTCTTTGTTGTTGAAGGTAACACAGGCAGAGACAAACAAGATGCACAAAATGGATGACGGTATGCTTGTTTTTTGGGGGAATTTTGTTCTTTTAATTTGCACTTCTCACATAATGCTAATAATGCAAATGCTAATAATAATAACAATAACAATAACAACAATAATAACAATAATATACTAATAATAATACTGGCAGTTCCAATCATGGGTTGTTGGATGTCCTGCCTTTGTAAAACGTGTGTTTTCAATGTACCTCATCGTCTGGAATGGAGTCCGGACTGGGCTAATGCGTAGTTGGCTGTGGTATCACCCAGGGAGGGAGGGTACCAGTCAGCAGGGATTTCCCCATTTCATCACAATCGATCTGAATTCCCTTCCCTAACTGCAATTCCATATAACCACATAAAGGGAGAAGCTTTAATGTATAAAAAGAAATAAAAACAAAAAGCAGACCTTACACTCCCCGTTCAAGCGCCTATTTATTGTGCTTACTTTAAATTCCTGCTTCCTTTTTATCTGTTGTCTTAATTTTAGTGTTTTTTTCAGTCCCCCCCCCCCATGTTTACGCTCAGTATCAGATCGGCGAGAGTGTAAATACAACCTCAGCGGACTGCAGCAACAAAAGCAGCTGAGAAATAAAGAGAGAATTAAGGCTGATTAATGGGGAAAGTTGCACAGGGGGAAACGTGTTACATAAATAAGACCAGGTTCTGCTGAATATTGAAAACCAATTTGGAAGCGGGGAAGAGACGCGCCGTGCCTGAAATAAAGCAGTTTAATAAGAGCATACAGAGCTGGGAAATGGCTTAGGGAAGATGAATAGTTAGGTATGGGGTACTTGAGGAGGATTGAGGGAGAGAGAGAGAGAGAGACTGTGTGTGTGTGTGCGTGTGTGTGTGTGTGTGGATCAGAGCTCAGAAGAAATGGAGGGGAAGAATCATTCAAGACGAGGCGAACATGAATACTTACTGGACTGGAAAAGCAGGGATTGGTGTCAAGGCTGCGGGGATTCTGGCTCATCCTGTTTAGACACTTTTCCAGTATGGATAGGGCCCCAGTCATACGTCTCATGGGAAAAGAGGCATGGACTTCCAGGAAAAGCACACAAGCTTACAGTGAGTGAGCGCGTTGGTGCCGTTTCGCATACGCACCCATCCCAAAAGTGGTTACTGGGGTGCTAGGACCGGCTAAAATCATATTAGTTATTTAGCTGACGCTTTTTTAACCAAAGCGACTTATGGTTGATTAGACTAAGCAGGGGACAATCCCCCCTGGAGCAATGTGGGAGCTACATGGATCTTATCTTAACCGGGCTCAAACCACCAACCTTCTGGGGTCCAGTCAGGCACCTCAGCCACTCGGCTACAGGCTGCCTCCTACCTGTAGTCCTGCACGGAGGCTTACCATTGGCTATGGCCTCTCCCTGGGAGGGAGAGATTGGGTCAGCCGGATGACCCCGCCTCCCCGAACATTAGCAAACCCACCCTGGTCGACCAGCCCTCATAATCACAGAGTTTATCTTCTGTCAACACAACGACCGCACAAGCTCAATGACGAGAGAAGCGGTTGAAATTTCGGAAGAGAGCGTCTGCCTTTACCCGCGGCGCTCTCTGAAGGGAGAGAGGTCGGGGTACGATTCTGAGAAAAAGACGAAGAAATAAAGAGGAGGAGGAGAGGTAGGGCAGGATCATATGAGGAAAAAGAACAGAACAAAGGAGAGATGCGAAAGGAAGGAACAACTGAGGTGAAATTTGAGCGCCGGTCTGGGGAGCAGGGGTTTTAAAAACGTTGAGGATTTGCCCCGGGACGGGCGAGGAGGAGAACCGCTCCGGGTGATTGCCAAAGTATCATTTCAGCAGAAAGCTGCTTGCTTGTGAGGGACGAGGCAGATAGCTGGGCTTGGGGAGGAAGCGTTTGAGCTGGATTAGAAAAAAGCAGGGCACAGAGAACTCTGAGTATAGGTAAGAGATAAAAAAAGAAACAGCCGTGTCAACAGATTTCCAAGAAAAACCAAAAAGAAAAAAAAAAAAGAGGATAGATCTGAGGTGAAGAAAGTGGCGATTGGGCAAAGTGTCAGGGACCCGGGCAGGGGAACCAATCACAGACTCAGGGTTGATAAAAAGCACAGGGCAGACCCAAAACAGAGTCAAACCCCAGCAGAAAAACAAAAGCCAAAAGATCCCAAAAATCAGGGAGCAGAAAAACAGACAAAC
The DNA here is from genome assembly GCF_963514075.1 of Conger conger. Lineage (NCBI taxonomy): Eukaryota > Metazoa > Chordata > Actinopteri > Anguilliformes > Congridae > Conger > Conger conger. Next base: position 9,988,807 of record NC_083769.1, read on the forward strand.
ACAGGGAAGCAAAAAGGCAAAAAACCAAAAACAAAGAGAGTGAAAAACCAGGCAGAAAAACAAAAAACAAAACAGAAAAACAGGGTGGCAAAAGAAAGAATCTTGAAAAAGAATACAAGAGAAGACTCAGGAAACTGGAGAAGACAAACTAGCAATGATAAACTGACAGACAGATCTAAATACAAAATACAAAACTGATAAACAGACAATGAGAAACAGGTAAGAGGCAAGCTAGAAAGACAGGAAGGAAATCCATATAAGGAATGGGAGGCGGAGACACTAAATGAAAAGCAGGTGGGATGAATGAGTGGAACTGCATGGGAAGACAGACAGACTATGGTGGTCACAGAGGGAATGAAGGAACAAAAATAGCCATAATTCAATGGCATGTCTACGTTATTTCACCATACCGTGAAGTTGGGAGAAGAGCACTGAAGCCAGGATTCGCTCAATACTGGTCTGTAATTTTAACTCCAAAGTAAAACCAAAGGTCATAGTTGTCCTAACAAGCACAGTTTGGCGAATTGACCGAAAAAACAAAAACCAAAAAAATCGGAAAGCACGAACATCTGCATTTATTTCAGAGCCAGTTTTGCGGACAAATGCTGAATTAGGTAGGGAATGTGGTCAATTAGAATTTAAATGCAGTCATTTTGCTTTGTCAAGTGGTTACTGGCAACAGTCCACATGCTCCTCTCTCTCTCTGTGTCTATCTCTCTCTCGCTCTCAAATTTTTCTAATTCAAATGCTTCATTGGCACGCCATGTTACAAAATATATATTGCCAAAGCATACTGCCGAGAACTCAACAACAACAATCAATCATAGTAACATAATTGCACAAAACAAAAATATGTGTCAAAAATAACAGCATAAATTACACAAATATATCAAACTGTGAACTATTATGTGATATGAAATGTATCATTGTGTCTATGCTAGTTAAATGTTTACTCACTGTCCCTCGGGTTGCGACAGGCCAACACATATTCTGGGCTGTTGGTGTTTCTCGTAGGACTCACAGCCTTTGTTCATTTGTCAGGTTGGCGAATTTGTTTTGGAATTTTTATATTTTATTGAAATGTTTTCCTTAGGTTTATCTCTCTCTCCGCCATGATGTTCTGCTTTCTTGACCATAGGTATACAAAAGCACAAGGAATCGTCCATTTTTGGCACACAAACTACCAAAGCGCCACAGCTACCAGGAATGAGTACTAAACAGGCCATAGGGCAGTAGGAATGCCTGTCGGGGGTTGTCGGGCATTGCAGTGTACACTGGCCAAATGGTTCAGTGTACACTGCAGTGTTCATGTTTACAACAAGGATAGCCTGGCCAATCCCACAGTCCAATCCCCTTTTCAAACAGCAGCTGAAGATTCTGTTGGGATTGGGAAATGCCATCAGCACTGCTTGTGTTCTGAAAGACACAAACATCAATGGGCACTGAATGAGCGTGCACAAGCTACATGCAGTATGCTGACAAATAGAAACATCCATATATATTAATGTTTTTACATTGTACAGTATTTCACCTTTAGTATAAATGTGTCAGTGTGGAATATGAACTCTTTTGTCGCTCTGTGGGATTGTACTGTCGTGCCCACTGTTGTGCATTATAACGTGGTTTGTTTGTGCGCCCAGGTGCAACAGCAACCAAGTAGGAACAAAATTAGATAAATTGGAAGGAACGGTTGTTATGGAGAGGTTCCCGACTATATAGCCGAGCTGCTGTCTCCATACACCAGTGTGAGGTGCCTGAGGTCCTCCGGCCAAGGTCTGCTGGTCACCCCGAGGGCTAGACTTGCATTCAAGGGAGACTGCCTTCTCACCCTATGCTGTAGAATAGTCTACCTCTTACCATAAAACTGTCTGACTCCATCGGCACTTAAAAAAAACTTTTAAAACACATTCTTACTCTTTTGGTTTCCCTGATTATTGATTCTATTGCCATGCTTTGTTATTTTTCTATCAGTCCGATTTATTTATTTTGAAAGTATTATCTTTGTAATTCATCTTGTTTTTATTGCGTTTGTGTTTTCAGTTTTATCCTCGATGTTGATGTTTCGCGTTCTTTTGTATTTTATTGCGAAGCACTTTGTAACTGTTGGCTTGGAAAGCTGCTGTATAAATAAAGTAAAATGTAAATTGTAAAATGTAGAACATAATGAAAAATAAATTGTTACAAAATTGCACTATATTTGATGACACCAGCACAGACTCGCCTTGGTGGTATTTAGTTTGGTTTGCGTGAATATCTGGGAGAGGTAAACGCGTATCTGATAACCGTTGACCAGTTCCAACTCCTCACAAACCGTGGCAGCACATTGTAATGGTCTACCGCTTACCATACAATTGTCTTACTCCCTTACTTTCCCTGATTATTGATGCTGTTGCCATGCTTTGTTTTTTTTTTTTTGTTTATCATACCAATTTTCTGTTTTGTCCTGTTTGTTGATGTTTTGTGTGTTTTAGTACTTTGTTGTGAAGCACTTTGTAACTGTTGGTTTAGAAAGCTGCTATACAAATGAAGTATTGCTTACTTACTAATTGTAAAATGTCGACTGTAATGCAAAATACCTGCACGAACTCGCCTGGGCGGCGGTTAGTTCGGCTGGCGTGAATATCTAGAAGACTTAAACGCGTGTCTGATGACCTTCGGCCGGCTCCAGCGCCCTGCCTCGTCGCAGTCCCGCTGCTCTCGAGCGGTAATCCCGCGTTGGCATTCAGCCGGTCCAGCGGACGCGTCTTTCCCCGGGAGCCGACGGCCGCGACCTTCGGCCGAACAGGAGGCGCCGGGGTGAAAGGTGCCTTTGTGGCTGTTTCTCCTCTTTGACCTCCGGCAGGGAAGACCCGCAGCCGTCTCCTCCTCCTCTCCCCATTTTCCTGCCAAGTTCGGATTTCAAGAAATATGTGTAGCGGTGCACTAAAAGCCAAACCTTTTGACTTTGCTGCGCATGGAAGCTCGTCTTGAGGCTATCGCGTTTCAGCCGCAAGCAGCGCAGCCAGGCCTCACATAAAACCCAGAGGCAGCGATTAGGAGGGGGGCGGCTTCTCCTCCCCTCATCCCTGCCGCACGACGGCCTTTCCCCATCAGTGGCGGATTTGCCCATATTAGCGGAAAATTTATATTGCCAGTATTAATCTCCACTCAGGGGGGGAAACTGACTGACGGCTGTGGCATCTGACGCTTCTCGTTTGATTATCGTTTTACCCGTTCGCCTTTGGTAAGACGAGTGTTTCTGGCTTCACGTGTCCCGCTTGTTCAGCCAGTCCGCCTTTGTGTTAGGGATGCAAAGTTGAGTTGGGCCTTCGTACTTTTTCTTATTTTATTGTGTACACGTCTGCAATGTCTCGCTTCTCACTTTTTCCATAATCAGTTTTGTGACCTAGAGGCAAGATTACCTTTCATTCATACGAGGTCTCAAGATACCGTGAACCGTTTCCCCGCATAATATCTGCCTCGATTCCCATCTTACAGCCAGGACTTATTTCAGCCGTTTGTACAGTAATTTGCTTTTAAAAAGGGAAAAATCTGCACTGAATGTGTTTTGAAACACCATAGATGAAATGAAACACCGGGGGTAATCATTAGGCCAGCCTTCCTTCTGGCAACAATATAATTGCAATAAATAGCAGCTCAAATCATCACAATTGTGCCATTTATAGGCCTAGTGTGTACTGTAATGTGAATTAGTATTTGGTCCTTTTATGACTGAAAGGTTTGGAGACCGGGCTGAGCTGGACTTTATGGACATGCGGCTGGTTTTATAGACACATTTGTAAGAACAGTGGTCTATCTTAAAACGTATATATCATATCATATATATGTGTCCTAGCACTATATATAATAATGTATATAATATATATGCTTTATCTTCATACCAATTGACATAGAGAGCAGCCAATTATTTTAAATATACATAAATTCTAATTAATGTACATGAAATTTACAAGCAGCTCTTCAAACTGCGCCCCCCCCCCCCCCCCCCCCCCCCCCCATAGCATTGCAAACCTTTTAATATTAATTCAGGCAATACTATTTTTTTATGGTTTTATTTCATACAGCCGATTACGGATGTAGTCTGTATTCACTTTATTGATCCATGATAGCCCCATGAGTGAGATTTAAATCTTTTTCAAAGAGGACCTGCATGTACAACGTATACGTTTGTTCTTTGTTAGCATTGCTAACTTGGACTCGTGCTTCAGTGACACCGCCTCTTTGCTCTGGGAAAGTTGTTAGCTGGGTGAAGACACTATTCTGTATCCCTCTATATGCTAAATGAATGTAATGTTGTGTAATGTTGCACCCCTACTCGTCCATACCTGTCCAGTTCTATACACTAATTCATGAAGGAAGTACTTCGATTGTTATATGGTAGTGTTAATTCCCCTCTAAAAATGTTGATATGAGTCTAAAAGAGATATGAGAGTTAATTTAACACCATCATCATGGCATTTTAGCACAGCCATTAATATTTGAACCTTTTTTAGGCTGGATAAAAGGGGAATGATTAGCTGTGTTAATTAGATGTTCCAAAAAATAACCCAAAACACATTATTTCAGAGGGTTGATTTACCAATACTTATTTCTGTAACCTAGTGTTATGTAGTGTGACATTTTAAAATGCAAAACTGCAGTGTGGTTGTACAGTATATAATTTAATGAGCATCTATTTGGATTTTACTGCTGTGTAACAAACATTTTATTGCACAATTATCTTTCATATATAATCCCTTTTGTTATTTGGTTTTAAAATATATAAATGCGTAAATTCAAGTGTGGAGTGGCGCAGTAAATTATTGAGTGGTGTTGAATGAGAGGTCTGAAATGCAGTGGTAAATAGTCTCTTTTGGGCCACGTAACCTTGGCAGAACTCATGATTATGACCGTGCTTTGGGAATAGATTTATGTTTTTCAACACCAAGCATACAGTAGGAAAATAAAGCAGGCTGAGGATGGGCATTTGGTAATATGCTGTGACAGGGCGTTTAGATCATGTTCAAGGTTACTGTTACACGGAAAAGGAAGTTGATCGATCGCGTTTGCTGAAGGTCCGTGTCGTTTATGGTTTGTCTGGTGTCATTACGCATGTATATGATGGCCACCGCATGCCGGGATGCCATTACACGTACATCCGAGCCGTAATGGCGCACTTCATTCTGCACTGCAGGCACAGCGCAGACTCACTCGTAGCCTCCCGAAATCATCAGAACACGATCGCCCGTAATGTCTGCAATCCTGGGATGAGGGAATAATTATTCTATTCAGATATCGAGGATGTGTGTGAAATTTAGTGCGAAGAGTCAACCGTGTGTCATTTAGTTCAGTGCAGTTCTTCAGTCGTGGTGCCCAAGGGCCACGAACTGCTGGTTTTACACCCTCCCTTTACCTGGGAGTCAGGTGTGACTTGAGCAGTACTAATTGTTCAGTTAATTATCACTCACATACTCACTTACATGCTCACTCACTTTCAATGTTAGGAAGGGATTTACAATGGTAACAATGGTAACAATGTTTTAACACAAAAATCTTCCCGATTGTACCTTTAAGGAAGGTGAAAAAGGTAAAGTAAATCAAAAGTAATTTAAAACAGCCAAGTAATTGTTTTCAACAAAAAAATAAAATCATCTTAACAATTTTCCTCCTCAACATTTTCTTTCACCTTGCACTTTTGGGTTTCCGTAGTAATTAACCTAAAGAAAAGGTTATTGTTTCTTTTCCACTTCTTACATGCTGCGCGGTACAGAAATCCATCCTAAATTTCATTTATTTTCGGGCAGCCAGCCAATTGACAGCAGTAAAAACACAATGGTGCGAATGGTATTGAAACATAGCTGGACACAGTGATTGACAGTTTACACACACAGTGTACTGCGGCTACTGCATATACAGTGATACATATACAGTATATATTCACTCAGTGGACCACTTTATTAGGTACACCTAGTCTAGAAGTAGTGGGTCTGACCTCCCTTTGCCGTCATTTGTCATCCTCACAGAAACGGAAATAGTGAAAATATATTGTAAATCTGTGGTCATTTTAGTGTATTTTAAAATATACACTAAATATATAGATAAATAACTTACTTTAGTGTACTTTAAAATACACTAAAAGTAACCTAAAAATAGCATCTCTTTAGTGAGTGCAGAGCAAGTTTGTCGTTGTTAGGGGTGCTCAGTTGTTCATTTGGTTAGGATCGTCAGATCTCTTAAAGGATGCAATGTCTTAAAGCGCCAAACTGTACCTGGCTGCTACAAAATGTAATTCTGTCGTGGGCGTTGAGACAGCAGTGACCCCGACCCCCAGCAATTATGAAGTGTTTTTGTTTTAATTATATACAGTATTGCTTTTTTTGTAATATTTCCATTCTTAAAATTATTATTCAGGGTATTACTACTGTTAATACATTGCTACTATTTGTAACAATTGTTATAACAGTTTCTTGTGGGTATTGTTATATATTTGATTGCTATTAACCAGGGCTGCAAAACCCTGTTCCTGGAGATCAACTATCCTGTAAGGTGCCAGTTCAACCCTTAATTAACACACTGGATTCTACTAATTAGCAGCTCAATGTGATCTCTAGCTGTTGAACGGGGTGGGCTTTGTTAAGGTTGGAGTGAAAACCCACAGGACGGTGGATCTCAAGGCACAGGTTTGGGCAGCCCTGCTCTTAACAGTCAATGCTGTAGCAGTGTGTATTGTAAAATACGTCATGCCAATAAAGCAATTTAAGACAGAGAGAGAACTGCTGAAATTCTGTACCTGAAATTCTAATTAGCGATCGCTCTCATTCTCACAGCGCGCTCGCCTGCATTCGCATATTTATACGACGTCATTCCATTACTTTACATTCCTCAGGGGTGAAAATCTCTGTAGGGATGCGCTGCGAGACACAGGAATCACTGGAAGATTACAGGCAGCGCTCAACGGAACGGAAAAGAGAAACCGAACGATAGAGAAAAATAGAGAGCAGAAAAAAAGAAGACCCGCGTGTATTATTCGACGGTCAAGAACACAGTGGGCAGTTTAGTTTACAGCAGGGCTTCTTCTACTGTAAGGGACAGAGACCTGAACTTCAGAAGGAAGGAGAAGGGGACTGTTATGGGATGTAATTGCCTGGCCTTGAATGACAGTGTCAGAGAATGTCAGTTTTGCCTAATTGGCTCCATTACAGAAATAGGACAGAATCTTGTTCACACACTGTTATTACTCTGGAGTTACTCCACTGCCAATGCCCTGTCGGCCCTTCATGAATGATTCAGGGGCTGACAGTTTGGGGCACCGGCAATTGTAAATATTAATTACATTTGAATGCAGTCCAGCACAATGCCTGCTTTTGCAAAACCTGCAGTAAGTGCGGGGGGGGGGGGGGGGGCTGGCTTGAGTCGAAAGCCCCGGAGCTATTTTGGGCATTTAATCAAAATGTGTGAAACAACAGTCTCCCTGGAAGCTGAACTAGTTACAAAGCCTTGGGTAATGAAATAAAAAAATAAAAATAAAAAAACAGCTGGCAGGGCAAGCGGGATATAATCACGCCGAAAAAAAAAACGGCAAAGTCCTTTCGGTTCCTGCGGAGCTCATGAAGGGGAAAGAGGAAGTCGCCGCTCATCCCTGCCATATTAAATTTTCATTTAAGACGCGTGTGGCTGTGTCCACTTCCCGTCTGTCCAATGCAGGGGATGTACTTTGCCCTTCAAGTCTCACTCTTGGGTATTTTTACAGTATGTGTGTGTGTCCTTATATATATATAATGTGTGTGTGAGTGTGTTACTATATACAGGAGTAACCTGAGGAAACCGAGCTGAATTATGCCCACCCCCACCCTATCCTGGCTGCTTGTATCCTGCTGCTGCAGTTTCCATATTACTAATTCAGCCAATGAGCCAACCAAATGCTCAAATCTGTGACTGCATGGGCCAGCCTGCACTTAGTGGGCACCAAATGATCCTACCTTCTGCACACCACCCTGCAGAAGTCCCTAAAGTCTAAAGTACCTGCTAAAGTCTAAAGTAGTCTTCGTACCTGCTTCCTGGAGCTCAGCATCAAGCTTAATGCATGCGCAGTACTGTTGCTAATACTGGTATGCTAGTTTGGAAATTGATGTATTCTTCAAGGGTTCCGTTTGTATCTGTATGGTTACATTAGGACTCGGAACTGTACTGTCCTCTCAGGTCCTCTTCGCACTTGTACTTGTGTTTGATCTGCACTTCGTTGTACGTCACTCTGGATAAGAGCGTCTGCTAAATGCCTTGTAATGTAATGTAACTGTGGAGACTGTGTGTAACTGATTTCCTCTGTTATTGCATATTTCCTACACATATCTTCCACACTGGGTGTTTGATAACTTTTTTTGTGTGTGTATACTCAGGTTCGCCTTCTCTTATGCATGTAATATTGTATTGTAATATTGTTCTGATGTAATATTTTTGTAAGATTATATTATGATATTTTGTCTAAAGAACTGGAACCATTCTTTGTGAGGAATACTGAATAATCAGGAAAGAAATCAGGAAGGGGGGAAATACTTGCATGAGCAGTATGTATTTGAATAAGCTGCAGGTCAAATGTGGACGTGTATTTTTTTACATTTGTTTTATTACAGTACAGTGTGTGATTTTGTTCTGTTCACTTCTGAGTTTCAGGATATTTCAAACAATAGCAAATGGCATACTGAAGAAACACAGTTAAAATGATAAATTATTATATATATTATATTATAATTCATTATAAATGGCAAAAGCTGCACATGTACTCGCTTCCCATAAGAGTAAGCCTACACTTCGTTCTAAATATAAATGAAGCTGCCCCATATTTGGCTGAAATGTGGTAATACTGCAGTTTAGTTTTGAATTGTGCACTTGGTGTGCACATATTCAAAGGCTGCTGTAATGAACTGTTGTAGTATAAAATTCAAAGTTCATGTAAAGGTTGAGGTTGTAAACCATGAAAATGTTTACCAACATCTTTCTGTTATAGTAATAGAAACGTGTTGATAAACATTTTTTTGTTTTAAACGTCAACCTTTACATGAACTTTGTTCTCAGTTCGCGATTCATCCTCGAGCCCTCATTTTTCACGCTAACTGCCGGTGAAATCTGCCTGCGCACGTTTGGACATTATTTGGTACACAGGTGTACAGGGAGTTGTGTAACATCATAAATAATCACCAGCTTATTTGTTATACTTGGGCAGCATATAGAGCAGTATTTCCCAAGTATGACCCACTTAATAGAGGAATAGGCCTACATGTTCTGTGATGACCCCCCCCCCCCCCCAAAATGTTACAATATAGCCAGGTATCACAATCACTTAGGAGAGGCTTATAAAAGTGGAGAACAGTGTTAGGAATACAAAAGTGAGTTCACCAAGAAGGCACAGAAGGTCTATTTATAATCAACGACTATAATCTAAAAAACCATAAAGCGTATACACAATTGAATGTCGCTACACAGATGACCTGTACATGTCTATACCGACAGCACTATTCTAAAAGGAAATGGAAAGGAAAGAGAGGATAGTGCTAAAGAGGGTCAGTGCAGCCATGGTGGAGTCTGAAGAGGCGACAGTCTTGGGTCCGTGTGGGTATTGTCTGTCTCTCGTAGCCATGAGCTGGGAGAGAACGACCTTGTAGGTCTACTCACAAGTGGACAGAGAGAAGTGAGGGAGAAGTTGCAGGCTGAGGAGGGGGCCACTGGGGTCATGGTTCTTTCTGGGGGGAGAGCAAGAAGGTCTCGGGCATCAAATCACGGTCCTCGAGGTCAGAGAGTGGCCAGTTTTCCACCCACGCTTTACCTGGGAAATCGGTAGCACTAATTGTTCAGCCACTCCATATTTGACTCTTGCTGGTCTGAAAGGCTGAAAGGCTCACTGCTGCTGTAACGGAGCAGGAAGGAAGCGCAAAGCAATACTGTAAGCAACACTGGGCCCTACCAAACCAGCACGGCTGAAACCGTTCTTGTTTTTAGCATTGCATTCATTATTAACGCAGGTTACCATTATGCCATAACAGCTGCATGCACTGTACACTACAACTAGTGAAATGCATGCAATTCAGTGGTGTTTCATTTGACTGGTGCGAAACGCTACGGAGGGAATAATTGTGACCCATATTGTTACCACTGTTTCATAAAATACTGGCAGTCATCCAGCGTTTATTGTGATATAGGACAGCTTAGATTTTCAGGTACAGAGTGACATAAGGGGCGTTGTTTCAGTGAAGATTTGTGTGGTGAACCAACCTAGCTCATAAATATGTGTTAGATTTTTCGATTATCTCGAGCTAGTTCTTTTTTTGCAGCTGAGCCACTGGGCCTCCATGGGGTATGACCTGATAGGGTGCACTCCTGGTCAGCATTAATTTAACAGTAAAATGAGCATATAACTGACAGAGAACATATACATTTCAAACAGGTTTGAGAATAACTTTGTTTTTTTAAAAATGCTTTTTAAATATTTTGCAAAAACAGATCATGGTTAAAAATGCTTCCTGTGAATTTAATTGAATATTAATGAGTTATATTCTTATTTAGATTAGAAGTGCAATGTTTTTACATTTTGACCACTCTTACAATGCTATTGCTAACTGTGTGGCTAATTTGCATAGATTTCAATCTTAATTTATACAATATTTGGGTTAGATTATGTTAATTCTCCATCCATCAGAAATACCAGGGAGATTTGCTGTTATAGTGTATCCTTATCTTTAAGGGCCTGAAGAAAAACAATCATTTTTTTGACAAGCCATATCCATATTCAAGCACACCATTTCATCCTGTAGCAAATCAGAAGAATCTACAAGCTTGTATTTGGAAGATAAGGCATTTGAATTATTTACAGAAGCTCAGATCTGTTTCCAACTCTCTCCTTCACCTTGAGTACTGAAAATATGAAAATGATGCATACATTTTCTTTCTAGACTTTGGGAGTAGCTACACTTACAGCATAATGTGTGATGAATAAATATAACATTTGGTCACGCTTAAACAGGAGTTTTGTTAGTAATTATTCAACAAATCCTTATCGGATACCGGAATGTTCTACTGCATGGTCAGGCTTTTCTGCTGCCTTAGACTGTACATTTGAATTCAAAATACATCACATTACATTACATTACATTATTGGCATTTGGCAGACAACGTACGGTTGATTAGACTAAGCAGGATACAATCCTTCCCTGGAGCAATGCAGGGTTAAGGGCCTTGCGGCTGTGCGGATCTTATTGTGGCTACACCGGGATTAGAACCACCGTGTGTCCCAGTCATTCACCTTAACCACTACACTACAGGCCGCTACATTTCCAAAATGCAAATTACAAGATGCACGTCTGTGCTGTGAAAGTGTGTCAGGGAGTGTTCTGAGGGAACTGATTTCCTGACTAAATTCAGAGACTGCCGGGTGAACCACAGAACAGTATTTTTGAAAATTACACATGATAACGGCACCATGCCCTTTCCAGTGTGAGGTTGAGGAGGTGCGGAGAGCCAGGTGCGACTAAGGGGGTGACCCCTTGTAAGCGGACCCACAAACGAGCCCGCCACTAAGACCCCGGGGGGGGTAGAGGAGACGGCACTGTACACGGAGACAACTCCGCACAAATAAAAGAAAGAGCCCCAAATAACGGCTCAGGAAATAAAAACTACCCTCCAAAACCAGGGCGAAAATCACAAACGAAAAATGAGTGCGTAAAGGCTAGCACTACAGCCCGGACCGGGGAAAACCCAAAATAAAAGTACAACCCAGTATAAAAGACTGGGCTAACGAAAATAAAGACTCAGGAGTCGCAGCTCCGAAAAAACACACAAACCAAAATACAAAATACCGGGGACAACGTCCCTCACCCACGGACTCACACGAGCCGAAAACAAAACGAAACAAAGAACCAAAGAACCTTTAGGAAGGCGTCTGCTTGTGCACACTGCACTAACGAGCTGAGCGCCTTCCTTACCTTTTTCTTTAAATAGAGAAACGAAACCCCACCAGCACGATACCTGACTCATTTGGTTACCGAGTCTACCGTGTGCTTTACCAGCTTTGAGCCAGAGCGAACAGTGGACACCAAAGCGGAGACTGAGGGGAAATGAGGGCTTTAAATACCTTCCGGAGGTAGACATCAAGTAGGCACTAACGACCACCAGGTGAAAGTAATAAGCCCCCCTGGTGGCCACCATCAGTACTACCTCCAACCCTGACAGGACCCCCCTTCTAAGGAGCGGCCCCAGACGCTCCTTCAGCCCCCCGCCTGCGGAACTCCTGGATGAGTTCTGGATCCAGAATGTTCCTAGTGGGAACCCAACAGCGCTCCTCAGGGCCATAGCCCTCCCAGTCCACAAGGTACTGTCTACCCCTGCCCACGCGACGCTCAGCCAGGATGCGGCGCACCGTGTAGGCCGTACCCCCGTCAACTAACCGTGGAGGCGGTGGAGGAACCTCCGCCGGGGCCAGCACGCTGGTGAGCACCGGTTTAAGGCGTGAGATGTGGAAGGTGGGGTGGATCCTCATGGACCGGGGCAGTTGGAGTCTCATAGTAACTGGGTTGATCCTTTTAACAATACGGAATGGACCCACGTAGCGGGGGGCGAGCTTCCGCGACTCCACTCGCAATGGCAGATCGCGAGTGGACAGCCACACCCTCTGCCCTACCCTGTAGGCAGGGACCGACCGGCGATGTCTGTCGGCCAGTCGCTTCTGGGTAGCCGTAGCCCGTAGGAGTGCCGCCCGTACTTTTATCCAGGTGCCTCGGCACCGCCGAACAAAAGCCTCCGCGGAGGGCACCTCGGCCCCCTTCTCCAGTTCCGGGAACAATGGCGGCACGTACCCAAATTGAGCCTCGAAGGGTGAGAACCCGGTGGAGGCGTTGCGCAGAGTGTTGTGTGCGTACTCGGCCCACGCGAGCTGACGACTCCAGGACGTGGGGTTGGCCGCGGCTAAGCATCGCAGTGTGTTCTCAAGCGTCTGGTTAGTGCGCTCCGTCTGCCCGTTGGTCTCAGGATGAAAGCCCGAGGACAGACTTACTGAGGCCCCTAACAAGGCGCAGAACACACGCCAAAACCTAGATGCGAACTGGGGTCCGCGGTCGGACACCACGTCCTGGGGCAGACCATGTAGTCTGAAGACGTGGTCGACTACTAACCTTGCGGTCCCCGCCGCCGACGGTAGTTTCGGTAGTGCCACAAAATGAGCCGCCTTAGAAAATCGGTCAACCACTACCAAGATCACCTTATTGCCATCAGATGACGGCAACCCCGTAATAAAGTCAAGGGCCACGTGACTCCACGGACGTCTCGGGACCGGTAAGGGACGTAATAGCCCTGAGGGAGGTTGGTGCGATCCCTTACTACGGGCACAGACTGGACACGCGGCCACAAACTCCCGAACGTCCTTTTCCATCCCGGGCCACCAGAACCGCCTTGACAAGAAGTCCTTAGTGCGGTGAACCCCGGGATGCCCTGCCAGCCGTGAGGCATGTCCCCACTGCAGTACCTGAGACCGAACCCCCGCGGGCACGAAAAGGCAATGAGGTGGACCCCCTCCTGGATCCGGCTCGAGGCGCAACGCTCCTCGCACCGCCGCCTCCACCCCCCAAACCACTGGCGCCGCTATTTGCTCCTCAGGGATGATAGGTTGAGGAGTGTGCTCCCTGTCAGTGTTATCAAACACCCTGGAGAGGGCGTCGGGTTTTGTGTTTTTGGAACCGGGACGGTAGGTCAGGGTAAATGAAAAGCGTGCAAAAAATAGGGCCCAGCGGGCCTGCCGCGAGTTCCGTGTCTTGGCCGTCTGTATGTACTCTAAATTTTTGTGGTCAGTCCATACAGTGAACGGGTGTTCCGCCCCCTCCAGCCAGTGACGCCACTCCTCCAGAGCTAACTTGACCGCCAGCAGTTCCCTGTCTCCCACGTCGTAATTTCTCTCGGTCTGGGACAAGGACCGAGAAAAAAACGCACAGGGATGCACTTTTTGGTCTAGGGGAGACCGTTGGGAAAGAACGGCGCCCACCCCCAGCTCGGAGGCATCCACCTCCACAATAAATGGGCGCGAAGGATCTGGGGTTATTAAGATGGGTTCCGTGCAAAACCTCTCTTTTAACTCCGCGAACGCCGCTTCCGCACGAGAGTTCCACACAAAGCGCGCTGGCACCGTCTTCTTGGTAAGCGCAGTGATGGGCGCAACCACCGTGCTAAAACCTCTGATAAAACGGCGATAAAAATTTGCAAACCCTAAAAACCTTTGAACCTGCTTTATTGACGCAGGAGTAGGCCAGTTCTTAACAGCCGCTACCTTAGTTGGGTCCATTTCAATTCTCCCCTCAGACACAATGAACCCAAGAAAAGACACGGTATTCGCGTGAAAAATGCATTTCTCCGCCTTGACAAATAGGCGAGCCTCCAAAAGACGTGTGAGGACCTGGGTCACGTGCTGAATGTGTTCGGTGAGATTGTTGGAGAATATCAAAATATCGTCCAGGTAGACGAACACAAATTTCTCCAACATCTCCCTGAGCACATCATTCACCAGCGCCTGAAATACTGCGGGGGCGTTAGTGAGACCGAACGGCATGACTAGATATTCGTAATGCCCTGTGTGGGTATTAAACGCCGTTTTCCACTCATCGCCCTCGCGTATGCGTACAAGATTGTACGCATTACGGAGGTCGAGTTTAGTAAAGACCGATGCAGATTGCAGGCGCTCAAACGCGGAGTTCATTAGCGGTAGGGGATACCTATTTTTACGGGTTATCGTATTCAACCCTCTATAATCTATGCAGGGTCTCAGGCTCCCGTCCTTTTTCTTCACAAAAAAGAACCCGGCCCCCGCTGGTGACGTAGATGGTCTAATAAACCCGTTAGCTAATGCCTCGCGAATGTATTCGTTCATAGCTTTGCTCTCCGGTGCCGACAACGAATACAACGACCCCCTAGGTGGAGATGTTCCAGGGAATAGCTCAATGGCACAGTCATAGGGTCGGTGCGGTGGTAACGTAGTGGCTCGCTGTTTGCTAAACACCTCCGCTACCTCCCTATATTCCCTGGGAACGTTCTGCGGGCGGGGAAACGCAATCGCCCCTATCATCCGCCCCTCATCTCCACTGTCAGAGCCCTGCACGGATCTCTCAGAGTCCCAGTCGGTGACGTCACTGACCTCCCCCTCGTCCACGGGGGGACTCCAGTCACAGACGGAGTCCCATTCCAGACTCTCCGCCTGCTCATCCGATACCTGAGGACTAGCCTGAACGCTGGGGAACTCCCTAGCCTCCCCCTCGTCCCCCTCGGAGTCTATATCGGTCTCTACGGGTGGAGCTGCGGGAGTGTGCGTCTGCTCAGAGTGATTAGCGCACTGCGGGCCCCACCGGGACACCGGATTGCTCCGGTCTCCCCAGTTTATTTGGGGTTGATGTTTTATTAACCACACGTGACCTAGTACAATCGGGTACGCCGGAGACTCCACCAAAAAAAAAAAAATGCGCTCCCGGTGCCCCAGAAACGGAATCCGCATTACCACCCGCTCAGTCATCTGACGCACAACCCCGGACCCCAACGGACGACCGTCCAGCGCCGTGATGGATTGGGGCTGTGGCAACGACCGAACCGGCAGTCTGTGGTGTTTCGCCCACTGTCGGTCGATAAAATTGTCAACTGCCCCGGAATCAATAAAGGCGTCTGCCCTAACTCCACCCCCCTTCCACGTCAAGTTGATGGGGAGAAACGTGCGAAAGCTGATACCTCTCACCAGTCCCACTAGTGCCTTTCGCTCCACTAGTGGGACTGCGCTTCCCTTCAGGTCGGGGCAGTTTCTAACTAGGTGCCCAGGCCGCCTACAAAAGAAACACAATCCCTCTTTCCAGGGACGTTTCTTAGGGCGCACCAGATTAGCGCTGTCCACCTGCATAGGTTCCTCCCCCGTGTGTGTGTCTTGTCCCCCCACCGTACTGACAGCCTTGCCTGGAGAGGACGGAATAGGCCAGTTGAACTGACCTCCCTTGCCCGCTCTCTCCCTCGCCCGTTCACGAACCCGGTTGTCAATGCGGATAGCCGCGGATATTAGCGCGCCTAAACTCCCCGGTGGCTCCATGGTGGCCAGGGCATCCCGGACTGGGTCAGATAACGCGCTAGTGAACAAGGTTATGAGCGGGTCGTCTGCCCACCCCGTCTCACCTGCCAGAGCCTGAAACTCAACAGAAAACTCGGCAACACTCCGGGCACCCTGCTTTATCCATGTTAACCGAGATGCCGCCTCTCTACCCGTGATGTCGTGGTCAAAGACACGCGTCATCTCCTGCATTAGGAGCTGGGAGTCATTCATGAGGGGAGCCTGACCACGAATCAGCGGGTCTGCCCAGGCCAGAGCCGTCCCCGTCAACAGCGATAGAATGAACGCTACCCGAGCATCCTCCGTGGTAAAACGTGAGGGTTGAGATTTAAAAAAAATGAGGCACTGGGAGAGGAACCCCCTACATTTCCCTGCCTCGCCACCATACCGTAAAGGGAGCTGGAGCTTGGGCTCCCTAACCACCGGTGTAATGGGTTGGTAAGTAGGAGTGGTTACTTGGGGGGGAAGGGACGATTGGGAGGTGTCAGAGATGGGTGCGGGTGTTGGAGAAGACCGAAACTCGCTGGCTAATTGCCGGAACGTCTCGGCGAGTCCGAACAATACCTCCTGCTGTTGGTCTAACCTAGTTAGTATCTCATCCTGCCGTTGAAATACCCTGGTTTGCTGCTCGGCAGTGGCAGTTTGTTGTGCACGCAACATCAATAATTCCTGCTCCTGCCTAACCAGAGCAGCCTGCTGGGCGGCTACAACCGCCTCCAGAGGAGAATCCCCTCCCACACTAGTCGCTGGCCTCTCCATGGTGGCTTTGGTGTTCTGTGAGGTTGAGGAGGTGCGGAGAGCCAGGTGCGACTAAGGGGGTGACCCCTTGTAAGCGGACCCACAAACGAGCCCGCCACTAAGACCCCGGGGGGGGTAGAGGAGACGGCACTGTACACGGAGACAACTCCGCACAAATAAAAGAAAGAGCCCCAAATAACGGCTCAGGAAATAAAAACTACCCTCCAAAACCAGGGCGAAAATCACAAACGAAAAATGAGTGCGTAAAGGCTAGCACTACAGCCCGGACCGGGGAAAACCCAAAATAAAAGTACAACCCAGTATAAAAGACTGGGCTAACGAAAATAAAGACTCAGGAGTCGCAGCTCCGAAAAAACACACAAACCAAAATACAAAATACCGGGGACAACGTCCCTCACCCACGGACTCACACGAGCCGAAAACAAAACGAAACAAAGAACCAAAGAACCTTTAGGAAGGCGTCTGCTTGTGCACACTGCACTAACGAGCTGAGCGCCTTCCTTACCTTTTTCTTTAAATAGAGAAACGAAACCCCACCAGCACGATACCTGACTCATTTGGTTACCGAGTCTACCGTGTGCTTTACCAGCTTTGAGCCAGAGCGAACAGTGGACACCAAAGCGGAGACTGAGGGGAAATGAGGGCTTTAAATACCTTCCGGAGGTAGACATCAAGTAGGCACTAACGACCACCAGGTGAAAGTAATAAGCCCCCCTGGTGGCCACCATCAGTACTACCTCCAACCCTGACATCCAGTTCCTGGAAATTTCAAATTTCGGTACTGCAGGTAGGAATTTGTTGAGACCAAGCCAGTGCCCAGGCAATTTAACGGAGAACTTTCTTCATGACAACTTTATAAGGGACGTTCAAGCGGGGAATGTGTTGCATATGTAGCATGGTTAGCTCAGCTAGTTCGCTAGTAAGCATGGTGAAGTGCAGTGAAAGCGAAGGCTGGTAGCAGGTTATCGCACGACAACACTCCCCGATGACGTAACCCTCAAATTCAAAAGAACGTTGTTGCCCTTGGCTAGGGGCGAGTTTGTCTTTAGCTGACTGGTAACGCGTTCGTTCAACAAATAATTTGGACAAGTGAGAGGCCAGGGTTCAAATCCCACCTCACCTGTTACACAAATTAATACTGCACTATGTTGGCACAGGGAGCTGTGACACCCGGTGTGTTGTGTTATCAGGAAATTATAAGGTGACATCTTCTGTGACCATCCTTTTGGGGGAGAATATGACAAACGCATGAAGCAAATTGAAAGATAAACGCCTTCCTACTGAAGGAACACAAATTGATATGTAGGCTTATTTGTCTTCCGTTCAGTTTTGGGCTTCCTTGTTCGTAATAATCCCTCTTAATATTTCGATATTAATAAATATAATACAGAATAAGGAATAAGTTGCGTCATCCTTTATCACTATACAACAAATGTATTTATTCTCTTTGTATCCTGGTATTATCTTAACACCAGCTCAACAATCTGCCAAAACAGCCGCAAGCACACCATAAAATGCCACAGTTGCAACGTGCTTAAAGATCTATAAAATGGCTGACAGCCAAGGCTGCTTGCACAGCCAGTAGCTCCAGTATAAAAAAAAGGCATGAAATGTGTGTCAGGGACTGATACGCACTTCTGAACCGAGTTTATCTGGGGTCATTCCTTTTGATTTACCCTTGCATATGATGTGCCGGGGCAATCGGGCCGAGAGTTATTTCGGCACCCTTTAACCTCCCCGTGTTGCCGTAAACCCCCCCCCCCCCCCCCCGGCCGCCTGAATATCAGCTCTCCGTCTGCGTGGCTGATGACAGTTTTGAAAAACGTCCTTTAATAAGCCGCGGCGAAAAGAATGCGGCATCTTAGCACATTTCTGAATTATAGATAAGCCAGGAGAAACAGCGACAATAAAGGTGTCACTTTCATATTACGGATCCGGGAAGAATTTATTCTTTTTATAAGCGGCGCAGCCCAAAGGTTCCTTCTTGACATTTACTTTTAGTGTTACGACCACTCGGAGTGGCCGTGACTGATGGCTGTTAATTGCAGACCAGCCTTTCCCCGGCCTCACCGTTTTTAGCCCTTTCAGCCGTTGGCATTTGCATTTAACCTCCAACCTTCTGTGGAGTGGCTGCCCTGTGGGCCACCTGACAGCATCCGGCCATCACGGCCCTGAAGGGCCCGGGCCCCCCGTTGGCCCTTCCCCTTATTCCGCAAACTCTATTTAGCGCACGCACGGCGGTCCGGGCTAAGCGGCGTTTTCGCGGTAATCGCGCTCGTAATTGAAGGTGGCTGTCAGGGCGTGATGGTAATTCGTTGCGGTTGGAAGGTTACTTGGGAGCCACGGCTCCTCTGACCCACGTTCAATCCATTCTGGATTAAAAAGAAACGCCGTATGACAGGGGTGGTTCACTTTCCTCACCATACTCTAGTAACACTGTGTTTTTTATTTCTGAGGTGGGGGGTGCCACGGGGGTCTGTTTCAGTGGAAAGAGTCTTTAATAGCTGTTAAAGTGGAAAGTTTACTTGATGTCTACAAAATATGGTAAAGATTCAAATTCCATGCAAGTTTTCCCAAAACTGCACCCAGGTTAACTGGAGTGTCCCCAAATCTCAACATATGTATGTCCAGACACATTAATGAGACACATGTTTCTATAAAGCATGCCCAATGTCCAAAAAGCTCTTCAAAAAACCTACTCAACCTAACGTTTTCTTACAAATCTGCATCACATTTAAAATTGAATTTGTGGTTGTATTACATCGGAATAATATAAATATGAACGAATAACAATTTGAGACGTCGACAACACAGAGTTGATGGGGTTAAACCTTGAAAGTTCTGTTTTTATGTTGAAATAAATTAGAGCCAGCATGCATGTTTTATATAAATTCACAGTGGTTTTAGTATCATATCTTGTGGTTATTGGTAATGATTGAAGAAATATAAAGGCAAATACACGCAATCACCATTTTATTAGGAACGCCTGAACACAAGTTCATTAATGCAAATATCCAATCACCCAATCTTGTGACTCGAAGTAACTCAATGCATAAAAGCGTGCAGATATTGACAAGAGGTTCTGTTGTTTTTCAGAAAAATGAATGCCATCTTCATTCAATTCAATGCAACCCGCACCCAGAGGTTTATGATGGGGCTGTTACCGTATTGTGATTTGGGCTGTCAAATTGTCTGTGCTTGTTTTCTGCACTTCGGTCCTGTGCCAACAAGAGGACAATTAATTAAACACTGATGATGATTGACAGCAATTTTCACAAGCTACCATCTCGTCAAATTCAGACTAATAAAGGTCCATAGGCATTTGATAGTATTGTTTTAGAGATTTCTTTGATGCAAAGGGAAATGCTTTAAAATTAGAGCAGTTATATGATATTTAACATTCATGAATGACTAAATAGGATGAAAAAAGATAATAAATAGTTTGAATAATTTTTTCATAGACATATATTCCAAATAATAAATGACGTAAAAGTGGTGCAGGTCATCTACAGTTCAAATGAAAATTCAAGGACACTGTTCAACTAAATTTGATCATGGTCAGTTATTTTAGTCATTAATTGATGATGTTTGATAAAAGTATAATTTCTCCCTTTCACAATTGCATATATATTTTTAATATAAATCAATTTGGTGTCTCCAATTCCACCTGAATTTAGAATTTCACAAACTACGACACTGAGACAGTATAAGCGAGCTCATGGAAACCACCTGCTGCTGGCTTGGGGGAAGGAAGACAACAACTGGGGAGACTGTCCGACGCGCTGCCAGCCAGCTGCTTCTTTTCACACCACACCACAAGCAACACAAGCCCAGCGTAGGGGTGGAGGAGACCCAATCATACAGTGGAGCAAGCACAGGCACCTGGGCAGCCAACAGGCCACTGAACACTGCTGTCCCCACTGACCCTGCAGCGTTGCTGGTCACAGCTGGCTCTGGCACAGCCCTAATTCCATCCAAAATGGTGCTCATTCACCAAGCATGCAAGCGGTGCTTTTCTACCAAGCTACCCAGCTGCCCCTCATTTTGCCTTTTGAGGAAGATATGGAAATGTTCCTTCGCTGGTATCGCACAATTCAGCCAGTAATATTGCATTTCCATGCTCTTGTGGAGAGAATTTGTAATAACCCAGCTTGGATCTCCACTTCCTGCCCCGGGAATTTAGTCGAGTGGGAGGTTTGTCGCGTTTATTCTGCGCACTTGCTTGGGATCAGAAATCCTAACAGCCGTAAGAAATTTGTGAACTGGTTGACAGGGTTTTCTTTTGTCTTGACAGGGTTGTTGTAATACATTGAGTTTCTGTGCATCATAAATGAATGTTTTCATGCACCGGTGGTATGTTTTTTGTTGGTGCTGTGGTCTGTTGAGTCAGTGTATGATGCGGTTCAGTTTTATTCTTGGTTCTCTGCTGTCTGATGTCAAAACTTTCAAATCGGTGGCCCTAACCATGACACACATAACAGTGTAGCTGCAGTACCGTTTCCTGTTTTGTGCAAGTGTCTTTCTTGCCAACTTTTATTCTGATTCATTTCATTTCTATGAAAACAGTGATAGAAATCTTTTGAATTATTTTTATTTATATAAATTTTGGCTTTTTTATTCTGTTTTACCCTAGTGCAGTGGCCTTCAACCCTGGTCCTGGAGAACTACTGAGTCTGCTGGGGTTTGTTTTCTCCTTAAAATCAGCACCCTGTTGAGACCCAGCTAACCAGGTGAGGTGAGTTAAGTGTATAATCAACTGCTCTTGTTGATTAATTAAGTGCAGAGTAACAACAAAAACCAGCTCTCCAAGACCAGGGTTGGAGACCACTGCCCAAGAGGATATATTGTGTCCTCTGAGATTACAATAATCAATACATTCACATGGCAGAGTAATGCCTCTGTTTTACGTAGTGTATCTTTTATGCAAAGAACTGTCGACACTCTCAAAACCACATTCTTTTCAAGGGTTAACAAAGCACGTAAATAAAATAAAAAATACCGGGAATGTATTTATTAAGTCCTTGCTTGGAACTCCCTCTTAAACTGACATAGGAGGGTACCTGCAGTCTTACATCAAAGCGATTAAAAATAGACCATGAAAAGGAGAGCAGTCCTTACACATTGGAGTGCCGAGGACACCTTTCAAAGCTTCTTTGCTCCTATGAGAATGTGAGAGAATCAAATTGAAGTGAAAGGAATAATCATTTAATTTCAATTTTACACGCATGTGTTGCCACTTGATAGATTTGTACCTTTCAACATTGATGCGTACTTGAGTGATGTCGGGGGCCATTCTTCTTCTCTCCGAGAGCAGCACACTTTGGAAAATCCCACTGTAAATGCAGATTACACACTGTCACAAAGCTTCTTAAAAGGCTTATTTTAGCCGGCTCCAAATTTCCAGAGATTGATTCGCTTGACGGACTCTGTGTTGTGGTAATAGTGGCCATGTTTGATTCATGAGGCTCCTCTTCAGGGAGGGACATCTTTTTTTTTTTTAAAGAAAGACATTCCTCTTGCCTCTTTCTCCAGAAACATTTTCTTGCCCCGGGAGTTTGTTGCGGCTGAGGAAAATGTTCCAGTGAGAGTTGATAAAAAGACTGGAGTCCTCCCTGCAGGAGGGTTCTCCCTGGACAGCGCTGTGCCTGTGGAACCCAGAGGGAACCCAGAGAGTCTGGGGGAGCGTTTGCCTCATTTCATGTTGGAACCAGGCCACGTCTGAGGGAAACCATTTTGTGACGTTGTTTTAGCATATTCATGGAAAGAAATGGCGATGAGGGTGGGAACCCCAGTGAGCTGTTCTGGTTCACGGGCAGCCTGTAGCCTAGTGGCTGAGGTGCTTGACTCAGAAGGTTGGTGGCCAATGTAGCACCAGTGGAACCACAATAACATCCATGCAGTTGTTGGGCCCTAGAGCAAGTCCCTTAACCCCACATTGCTCCAGGGGCGATTGGCCCCTGCTTAGTCTTATTAACTCTAAGACGCTTTGATAGATAGATCATTCCATTTATACAGCGCATTTCTTGGCACTCAAAGCTCTTAGAGCGATGAGGGGGGAATTCGCCTCAACCGCCACCAAATGTGAAGCACCCACCTGGGGTTTTGGATAAAAGCGTCAGCTAAATAACTGTAATGTAACGTAATCCGGGGGAGCGTGGCCCGGAACAGACCGGCCGTCGAGCGGCGGAGCGATGTGCACTCCTGCCACGGACTCCCCCCTCCGCTCGAGCGTGATGGCCACCCGTCAGTCTGATCCCACAGCCCTTAAACTGGCGTGAAATATGAGGGGAAGGAGCAGGGCTGTGGAGGGAGTCCCCGGCTCACGCTATAATTGCATCTCTTGGGCAGTTTCCCACAAGCAGGCACAAGTGCCTCCCTTCCATCTGAGGGTGGCTGAGTGCTCGAAAGAACTGGGGGCTGGCGGGGGGTGGGGGGGGGGGGGGTATTCATCTTGTGTTCACTGTATTTCTGGAGTGTGTCTAGGGGAGGGGGGGGGCAGCGGATCTTGATGCATTCCAGTAGGTTCTTGGCCATTTCTTGGGTGTCTGTCTGTGGGCTTGCGTTATCAATCCCAATCCTGAAGGGTTGTCCCCCACTAATCCCTCAGAATGTAATTGTTAATTTAGGGCAGCAGCAGAGTGTGTTTGTAAAGTGTGTTAGTAAAAACTGCTCTAGTCAGTAGCTGGTTGACCAATTCAGACCAGCTCCCAGTTCAATATGGTTTAGCTGGTTGACCAGCTCAGACCAGCCCACAGCTTGGCATGGTTTGACAAACTCAAGCTATGTTGTGATACAGCTACCAGCTCATACAAGCTGATTAACACTAGCTGGTTGACCAGCTCATACCCAGCCTGACCAGCTTTATGACCTACTTGACCAGCTCAATTTTCAAGCTGGTCAAGCTGACAATTTACTGCAGGGCAACTAAAAGGCTGTCGGTTTGTGCAAGGTACTTCATCTTTTGATTGCTTAAATCAAAAGAACTACATTCCAGCTGTATCAGATTTTAAAGAGAAATCTGCAAAAGCTGCTCTGAATACGAATGTCTGCTAAGTGCTGAAATATAAACGAAACGTTAAAAATCTTCAGTAAACAAATGCATACAGTACAGTGCACCCTCCAGTCATAGATTTTGTCTGTCATTTGAAGCTCATGCCATCTGTTTTTCTACTATGAGCTGCAGAGCCCATATGGCAGTTGCCAGTTTTGCAGTTCTGTCTTTGTAACCATAACTCCTGGGCACACACCGTAAATCATCCTTCGTTCGTGAACAAAAACCTTTTACTTTTGTGTTGATTATCACTTGATTTGTGTTGATTATGCACTGCTATGCGCACTTCAGTGTCAGGGTCTGTTGGAACCGAAAGCTAACTGACTAAGCAGGCAGATGGCTGACTGTCCATAATTAATTCTACGGTCTCCTGATCTTATTCTGGCCCAAATGCTTCAGTCTCGGCCCAAGAGCTAAAAAGCTTCTATCCCAGGTAAATGAGGAGCAGTGGTATCCAACCCTGGTCCTGCAGAGCTACTGAGTCAGCTGGGTTTTTATTTTCACCTTAAAAGTAGCACCCTGTTGAGACCCAGGTCACCAGGTGAGGTGAGTTAGCTGTGTTATAAACTGATCTAATTGATTAAATAAGTGCAGAGTGAGAACAGAAACCAGCAGACCATGTAGTTCTCCAGGACCAGGGTTGGAGACCATGCCGTGTTAGAACCGTGCCACCATACCTCCATTTACTTTCATTTGATATGCCTTACATTTTTGGTTTTTAGTCCAGACTGTCATCAAATCTGTCAATTCATCACTGTGACCACAACGCTTCTGCTCCTGTTTCATTTTCAGGTACATTTTTAAAAATAAATGCTAATTTTTTTTTCTCATTGGCACAATGTCAAAAACTCACCCTTGTTGATGAAGTGCGCTGGTATGGGTGACTCATTGTTGTTCGGTCACAAGGCCCTTTACTGAGGGTCAGTGCCGGTCCCCACAATACTGTCCTCCGTCAGACCTGGCAGCGCCTTCATATCCTCCATATGTATGAGGTGAGCAAGCGATAAATTTATCGAGGTCCTGTGACACAATTTGAAGCATGAACCCCCCCGTAGCTAAAAGACCCGTCATAAATTATTAATACCCTGAATAACATTGACACTTTAATATTTGGCTGCATGATGACACTGTGTATTAAAAAAAGAAGTGAAGCTGAAGTCCACGTGAAGTCAAAACATGGAGAGGGATTGTTTTAGGACTACACGGGTATCCTATTAGACCTTAAGCAAAGTGCGCCAAATGTTGTTTTTGGGATGGGCATCAGTAGAACTTTGACTTGCCATATTGTGAGTGCACTGCAAAAAAATAAAATAAAATAAGTCAGTCTTCACCAGTATCTCAGCCTTAGACTCTATTACTTTTTTTGCTAAATGAGACGAAAAGCTGCCAATGAGGTGAGAAAGTCTGACTCGTTTCAACATTTGGCAATGGGGTGAGAAAATTTCACTTGTCAAGCAAACAGTAACTTAAAACAAGCTAATATTTTGTCGAGAAAAATAAAATAAATGTATGTCTTATTACAAGACTAAAAACACTTGTTACGACAGCTATTTTTTTGCAGTGTGGCGCTCCTTAATCTGCAATATTTCTGTTGTGGTCCCAGCCCGGAGTTGGGAGTTGGGAGTTGGGACAGAGTTGGCAGGGTGCCGTGAGCAATGTGGCAAGGTGAGCAGCTTCCCCTGCCCTAAAAGCTCAGGCTGTAATGTGACCTGTTGAAAGGGAATGATTTCTGCGGTATTACTGTGCTAAATTCACTTTTCGGTCTCTATTGATCCCTGGCTTCGCTCGATAACACCCGAGCTTGTTTGACTCTGAAAGTAGCATCGCAAGTCGGTGAGGCAAATACCGGAGAGAAGGCTTTGAGTCGGGTGAGTGCCTGTTTATTTGACGCGGGGTGCTGCAGTGGAACACGGAGCCTCAACGGAAACCCAATGTGTTCAGGGAGAGACCAGAACCCGGAATATGTAGATACCTGTTTGACAGAGTCCTCCAGTTAACATGGGTAACAGGAAAGCCACGACGAACAGTGATTTTATATCTGTTATATATTATGGCGCCACAGTAACCCTACCGTCCAGACCAAATCCCTCTACCTGCAGTCCTGGACCCCGGACAGCGCACGTGAGTGAACCCTGCGGAAAAGTACTGACACAGCTGCAACCCTTTTCCCTAATGAGCAGGGGAAGATATTTAAGGTGCGGTCGCGGCTACAAGCGGGGTCAGTCGGCTATCGAGAGAGAGAGAGAGAGAGAGAGGGAGGGAGAGAGAGAGAGAGAGAGAGAGAGAGAGAGAGAGAGAGAGAGCCAGCCAGCCCCGGAGGGAGAGAGAGAGAGAGAGACAGAGAGAGAGAGAGAGAGAGAGCCAGCCAGCCCCGCATCAAATAGACAACAGACCGTCCACTCCCTGCTGCTTGGACCCTAGGAGCCGGTCCAAACCAGCAACCCCAAATCCAAACCAGCAACCCCAAAATCCCGGAAGCTGACACCGGCCACGTGAGCCTCATAACGCCCACTTTCTATGAACTCTGTACCTCTATGCTTCCCCCAGCCCTGACATGGCCCAACTGGCAAGGAGGAAGGAGGCCCTGGAGCATAGAACTTTTGTAGATTTTGCCTGAACGGCCCCTTTCTCCCGTTTTACCCTACCCTCGCTCTGGGGGCGCTATCACCAATACCCCGTGGTAAAAAAAGAAAAAGATTCTTTTTTTTCTGCCATTGCTGACTCCTGTGTCTGGTTTCCAGCAGTGCCCACCTGCTGCACCTCACAACCAACCCCTAGGTGCCACAATATGTAATAATACAGAAGAAGGAGTGACTTACCGTGAGATAATGTGCGTTTCCGGGCACAGCAGTTTTATCAACACGTTCATAAATAAAGAACGACACAGTAAGTCAGGTTTGTGCTGTTTTAGCGACTCTTCTGACGTGTTGCTAGGTTACACACCTATTCAATGCATCATCTGAACATACCTGTAAAGATAGCGTTTTGGTTTTGCACTTATCGTGTGATAATGTCACTCCTTTGAATGTATCTCAGCCAATCACAATGTGATGTTGAAACAAACTGTTGTCTAATGTCCAACGTAATACTCCTATTTCTGAAGATGCACTAATTCCTTCATTGCATGCCCTTCATCAGTAGTATACAGGCTGAATGCCTTGGGCCTGAGTTGAAAACCTTTTCAAAATTTGGGAAGTACACTGAAAAGTTATTATATGCATAAAATGGTCTCTAAATGGTTCATTCCTCTTTAAGAACAAGAACCTGTGGACTGTAACTTGTTTTAGGCTAATTGCGTGGCACCCTGACCACAGAAAGTTTTGGCACAGTCAGCTACGCTCCACAAAATAGTTAATAGTGTTTTACTATAAGACTTCTCTAGCCTCTCGTCACAAGTTAAACGAATGTCCCTGTTCAGAGTGAATAATCAGGTATTAGTAAATATACAGTACAGTCAGACACACGGACAGTTCATTTACAGTAAGTTTGAAGTCATAAGGCATCTGAAAACTAAATCATATTTGAAAAAGTAACATTATGATGTATTGTGTTTATATGTTTCAGGCTGCTAGAAAAGAAACAGAAGATTCAAACTCAATTATGATTTTTCTTTTTGAAAAAATGCAAAGCAAGGAGGGAAAACAAAATGAGACTTCTGCATCACAGTCAAAGGCATCATTTGACACACGCCCCTAAAGGCCTCACGACAGACCTTGAATACCCTTCTGTGTGCTTTTAGAAAGTTCTGGAGAGAGAGCTAAAAGAGCTGAAGGTGTGGTGTTTTACAGAGCTTTGTTTCGGTTGGCGCTCCCCTCCCCTCCCCCGTGTTTTTGGTGTCATTTGAGGGGAGCAGGCAGACTCTGCGAGTCTCACAGGTGAGTGTTCCAACTCCAGTGCCGGGATCTGCGGAGGAACCTTCAGACAAATTAATTTCCATAAAAGAAAACGGGCCAGACCCGAATCAATCATGATAAAAATGGAGCCACTCGCCTGTCACCGTCTGAGGAAGCGTTACCCCGGGAGACGGTGGGGGAGTCTGCCATCATATGCCTCAGTGAAGCACTGACAAAAGGAGAAGAATGTGGTGTTTGTAGGGGGGGGGGGCAGGTAATAAAAAATAAAATATTCATAAAATATAAAATAGTCAGCTCGCCGACTTCGTCCGCGAGGAAGGGACGCGGAGTGAACCATGGTGGACAAAATGGCCGACGCTCTGTGTGCGGCCTTCTCAGCTCTTTGCTCCTGGGAATATTTCTGCAGCCGAGTCCCCGCAGCGATGCATCAGATTCCGGACCCCTGGAAGCGGCGGCGTTCCCGCTGAGGCGCGCTCCGCGGAATGCCGACGGGAGTCCGCTTTGCTCTCCCCCCCTCTCCCCCCGCTGTCTGTTTACAAGCAGTTGTAACAACGGTTAAAGGCAGCAGTGGAGCCCAGCAGTATGTTCACACAAACCGCTTTAATGAGTCTAGTTAGGAACTTGATTTGTTAATCACGGACGCCTCAAACCCAACGCAACCACCTGCCCCCACCTGAGAATATTCTGCACCCCACCTATGTTTTCAGGCTCAGAGTCTCCCCCACCTCTCCAAAATAAAAACAAACACAAAACGAGGCTTGGGTAAGGTGTACAACAGGGGTGGCCAACCCTGGTCCTGGAGAGCCGTGGGGTGTGCTGGCTTTCGTTGTTACTCTGCGGTTAATTGATCAATTAAAGCAGCTGACTGCACAGTTAACTCACCTCACCTGGTTCTTGGGTCTGAATCAGCTGCTGATTTTAGGGTGAAAACAAAAGCCAGCACACCCTGCGGTTCTCCAGGACCAGGGTTGGCCACCCCTGCTGTACAATTACATTGCCATGAGGCGCCATTGCTCTCACCTCCCCATGATCGGTTGCTCGTGGACGGGTTCTTAAATGTCACCTATATCGATGGTATTTAGACGTACCATTGGATGTAGAAAAAGCCTTCAGTAACCAAAACGGACGGTTACTCTCAATCTGCTTCCAATGCCTTTGATTGTCAATCAGCAATTCAATAACTGAATAACAAACATTATCAATTTGTGTAACATCTAATATACTATAGCCTATGCAGTGGCAACTGTTGCACTTTACACTGGGGTGTAAAGCCAAGCAGTAGGCCGAGCCTACCCTACATCCTGTTTCCTTTATTAAAATCAAAGAATCAAACAATTAATTTGCTGAATAATCAAGACCATGTAGGCTATAATGATTGAGAAACGGTCATGAAAAAGATCTGCAAGATTGTTCATTGATCATATTACACAGCCATTGGTAGCATTGCAAGATTCAAAGAGAACACACTTAATGTCATGCTCTTGATAGTTTAGGTGAGGGATGGGCAACTCCAGTCCTGGAGGGCTGGTGTGTATGCAGGATTATAGCAGGGATGGGCAACTCCAGTCATGGAGGGCCAGTGTGTATGCAGGATTTTGCTGCTACCAGTTGCCCCAGCTCAATCAACTAATTAATCATATGAACCCTGCAAATTAGACCACAATAAAATGCTACACGGCAAGAACATTTATCAGCTGTTTATATCACGGAATGTGGCTAAAAATAACAGATCATGTAAATGAATTGGCTAATGAGATAATTAAGAGCAGGAGTTGGTCTGAAATACAAAAACAGATATGACCATAATTTCGCATCCCTGGTTTAGATAGATAATGGCTGACCCATCAAACACTAGGCAGTATTTTTAGTAGACAGTACATATTTTGAGGACACAGTAGTTAGGGTGCTGTTTCGGCCACAGTCCACATCTGCACAAGATTGGCAGCCCCACCCTACCCGACACAAGAAGCAGAACGTCAGCCCTCGCACATTAGTGCAAAAGACGTACAGCGAGGAAGGCAGGGGGGTGGTGCATTTCAACCCAACGAGCCGTTTTTCTGTTTACTGGAACATTCCGGTAAACACATGCTAATAGATGCAAATATTTGTGCATGTGGAAATAAGCATCTCCAAATTTAGCCCAGGTCGCTAGCGCGCCGTACAGTAGCTGCGAAGCGGGCTTTCGAGGGAGCTCAGCTGTCCTCTGTAGGCATATTCTCACTGCATTTTATTACTCAATCTCCGAGCACCTGGAACCATCTAGATTACATCAAGGATTTAGCCCTGTCTATGTCCCAGACTGCACAGAAATCTAAAGTGATTTCCTAGGCCAGGGTGGGCACAGTATTTCTAATCCAGTCGGGCAATAACGGCCATATTGCCTAGGCACACATGAAAAAGCACACTCCAATATTTGATATTTGTGTGCCTTCTGTTGCCTCCTGTTGTGTGTGTGTGTGTGTGTGTGTGTGTGTGTGTGTGTTCTGTCATGACTGGCTGACAGTTCTCTGCCATTCTAGTACACGTAATTCACCCACAGCATCTGGATTCCAACAGCAATTAACCTCTGTGTTCATCCCTCCCCCTCTCTGTAATCAAGATTATTTTACATTTACACTCAGCAAATGATGCATGTATATTTAGCCGTACACATCTTACGGAGGGACTTGCAGAACACACTTTTTCATTTATTGTACATATAATGTGTTTGTACAATGAATTTTTACATTTGCATAATGGGAAATTTCAGCATGCCATTTACTGAAGAGTTTCACTCTCTCTCACACACACACACACACACACACACACACACACGCACAAACCTTCTGCATAGCCACAGAGCCCTACATACATGAATTTGCCTGTTAAATGAGGAGGGGATGTATGTGTTTGTATGCGTGTGTGTGTGTGTGGGGCCTACTGCTTGTTTGCGAGGCCCCTCCCTGGATGACGCCCCAACAGCCTAGAAGATTCCAGCTTACCGGAGTGCAAGGGTGCGCCCAGCACACCGCCCAGCTGAGTCCCCTTTCTCTCACGGGGTGGTGAGGCTCTTCTCTGGGCCTCTGTTCTCCTTGCTGCCGGCTTTTGGGCGGGCGAAGCAACATGAGGCGGGGATATTTCCTCGCCCGAGTGAGGTGCAGGCATCAAGGGGAATAGAACCCGCAATTGTTTCTGAGGAAGGAAAATGCAGGAGCTCATTGCTTTGTAACCCCCCTTTAAAGAATAAAATAAAGGTGTAGTTTTTCTGGATAAAAGCTCATCTCATTCGGGCAAACTTGATATTAAATCGACAAGCTGTCTGGCCATGTTATTTTGCCAATAATACCACTTTGGGGAGGTCAATGGCAAACTAGCAGTTATTTCCAGTAGACTAAGGACTACACTCCATCTTTGACCTTATTCATAGATGTTAGGATTTATTTGAAAGTGTTTGGGCTTGTTTGTGTGTGTGTGTGTGTGTGTGTGTGTATGTGTGTGTGTGTGAGTGTGTGTGTGTTTGTGCATGATTCTATAAGTACAAAGAAAAACATTTTCACACAGAATTGATCAGTTTTCCATTATACAGTGTTCAGTTATTGCACACATCTACCCTGTACGGATAAGGTCAACGATGGAGTGTAGTCCTTCGTCTGCTAGAAACACCCAATCTTGCTCTGAACTAGTTTGCCGTTGACCTCCCCAAAGTGGTATTATCAGTAAAATAAAATGGCCGACCAGCTTGTCTATTATTTTAAAGTGTTTGGGCTTGTGTGTCTGTGTGGTAAGAACAAAGAAAAAAAAACATTTCCTCACAGAATTCATCAGTTTGCCATTACACAGCGTTCGCACAGTTATTGCACGCATATGGCAGAACTTCTGCTCGCTCACACGGGGAAATGCCTCTCCTCTACAGTCGCTCCACAGGCAAGGATTCACGCTGGCAGGCAGATTGCTCAAAACAAACAGGGAGGAGCGTTGCGGAGGGCTGCATGTTCTCCGCACTCGAAAAAATAACTCTTTATTGGATCGCGGAGCGCCGACGTACCATTAGCGACGGCGCTAACGCAGGCAGCGAAACCTTTGTTTCCATTACTTAGGTTCTCAGCGCTCTCATAAACCGCGGCGACGGGCGAAATTAGAGTGCTGGCGCGGAAAGGAAAACGAGTAACTCCCGGTTAAAATTGTCCCCCAAACCGGAGGGGGGATTGAATGGGAGCCCGACGCTGGGTTCTGCTCACGCGGTGATTACGGGGCTCTTTTCGGAGCGACAACAACAAAAAAAAACCTTTAAAGTGTCTCCCCTACCGATGGTTCCGCCACGCTGAACCCGACCACGTAAACGTTCGGTAATGGAAGGCCCCACTCAAAAAGCGAAAATGGTGCAGGGTGTGGGCAGCAGAGTGACTGTTTTGTTTGACGGTCAAATGCTTTTTAGCTGGTGGGAACACGTTTGATTCTGGCGCTGCTTTAATTTTAAAACATGCTAACGAAGCACCGCGAACGCTAGTCGCCTTAGCGAGGAGAGGGCGCTTAAACAAGTCGAAGGGTTCATTCCAATCGCTTGTTTTCTCCTCTTTTTTCTTTTACTTGTTTTTCATCTGGAAATCAGTTGAGGTCCACCATCTTTAGAGATTCGTGATTTTCCTGTATTTTTCTTGCCACAGTTTCCTAGCCTCTCCCGATGGGTGGAGCTAAAAGTAGAAAAGAAAAAAGGATAAAAATATGCGAGTGGAATGAGCCCTTAGTTTGTTGGGCTAAATGTTTTTCTGGGCTTTGGCTTTGACAAGAGTTTATGTTCCTGGTTTGTCGAACGCAATAATATTAATATGCCTTTCATCAGCCAAGAATATGGATCATTTCGGGAAGCTGAGACTTTTATTGATCTGCTGTTCGTTCAACTCCCACATCACGCTGTGATTACACTTCTTAAAGAGTCATTTTAAATATCATTAAATGAATGATGCAGAATGCTTTGACTTCACGGCATGATCTTTGCATGATTAATAATAAAACTAAGAATAAACACGAGAGAGCAGCTGTGGCAACATCAGACATTCAAGTTAGCGTTTTTCAGTCAGAAATGTCAGTTGGGTAGCATACATTGAGCTAATTAATTTACTTGCCTTTCATATGCGCTTTTAATAGACTTGAGATTCATCATGAATAAAATGTGTAAAACTCATTTTATGCAACCTGGAATGAAAAGGAATGGAACACCTCACTGGGTGGCCGACATAGATTACAGAAAAATTTGCTAAAATTAAAAATACAAAGGGCTTATTTAATGAGCTGAATGTTCTCTTATGTTCCAAACATGCTGGATATTGAATAGGAAGTTGATCCTAGTTCTGATCCTACTTTCTTGCTGTGAGACCTCATGGCAATTCTGTGTAGTCTCATCCTCTTTAGGTTTTGGAAGGCTTCTTTCTTTTGATGGTTTTCCCCTGATCATTTCATGTTATTTATGTATTTTTTGCTTCACCCACTGAGGCATGAAGCATGCCAAATCAAGTTCAAATCATGACGATGCAGTCCAACTGTGTGTTGAATTGTCATGGAATTACCCCACGAAGGGCCACATGTACGTATATGGGTTTTCATTCCAACCAATTAATGCTGCCTACTTTGGTTCCAATTACTCATTCAGCCATATGCATTTAACTGCATTAAAGCACAGAATATAAGCAACAGTTATTTAGACGCAACACATTTAACACACAACACATTTCGCTTCATCCATTATGTGCAAATGCACAGCCCTAATTCAGCAAAAACGGAATAAAAACCAGAACACACACATTGCTCTCCAGTCCTGAGTTTGAGACCACTGTGCTAAACGGTGAATAAGCTAGTTCATTAGACTACTGTAGAATGATTCCACCAAAGATAAGTAGTCTACAGCTGTCGCTGAGCATAATGGGAATAATTCAGAGTAAGAAAGGACTGAGCCGATTAAGTAATTAAGAGCAGGACCTCGAGACAGACGAGCCCGTCTCTTGCACCTCTGATCCACAAAGTCTGCGGGTACACACTGCAGGGATTGGCTGGCAGGGGATTTTAATGGTAAGAGAGGTTAAACGAGTGTGCGCAGGTATGTACTGTGAGTGTGGGTGTGTGTGTGTGTCAGGGATATACAGTGATGGCAGGTAGGGGCAGGTTTTGTTCACTCATTATCATGTATAGCTAACACTGCTGCACTGGTGGATACCACTCATTTTAGTGTACAGAAAACGCTAGCCCTGGTGGAAACCACTAATTTTAGTGTCCAGAAAACACTAGCCCTGGTAGAAACCACTCATTTTAGTGTCCAGAAAACACTAGCCCTGGTAGAAACCACTCATTTTAGTGTACAGAAAACACTAGCCCTGGTGGAAACAGCACTCATTGTAGTCTACAGAAAATGCTAGCACTGGTGGAAACAGCACTCATTGTAGTGTACAGAAAATGCTAGCACTGGTGGAAACCACGCTCATTTTGGTGTACAGGAAACACTAGCCCTGGTGGAAACCACTCATTTTGTTGTCCTGAAAACGCTAGCACTGATGGAAAAAGCACTCATTTTAGTGTACAGAAAACGCTAGCCCTGTTGTAAACAGCACTCATTTTAGTGTACAGAAAACACTAGCCCTGGTGGAAACCACACTCATTTTAGTGTACAGAAAATGCTAGCCCTGATGGAAACGGCACTCATTGTAGTGTACAGAAAACACTAAACTAACGCTGGTGCACAGATGGAAACCACACAGGACCTCTCTGTGATGTGTTCCACCCAGTGTGTCCCAGACTGCACTCCTCACCACGCGTTACTCATATTTATATAGCCAAAAATGCCTTTCACTGCGCTGTCAAAATAAAGGTTAACAATCGTACTCAAATTAATCGGTTTATTTTACCTGGATTTTCACCAGGTAGTTGCTGCCTGTCATGCCTCCTGTGGATGTGTGGGAATTGAGGACAAGTTATGTAACTGCCTGAGACTGGATAAGCATAATACAATTTTGCTGAACAAGGAGCTCACTGAGGTATGACAGACTGTCCATTGTAGAAACGAGCAGAGCTCAGCACTTAATTATAAGCCAGTGAATTAAGATTTCCGAAATTCATATGATGTTTTTTTTCTGGGGGGGGGGGGGGGGGGGGGGGCAATTTTGACAAATAGCAGAGTGGACAGTAGTTTAAACAGCCAAACAAGAGCACAGTACAGCAATATTCCCACAAGGTGTGAGAAGTGCTTCTACTGCCAATGCTTGAGGAGTAAAAGGCATCTGCGGAAATGTCCTTTCCCTTAAATTCCAACTAGTCTACCGAGGGGTATACCAAGAGTTCTCGTCTTAAGTGATGCAGAAAACACACACGTTTAGGCCATGGAGTTCAAGGTTTTATCAAGCAATTATATGCATCATGATTGTGCTTTGCTGGCTTCTGAAGAGTTAAAATATTACACATGCACGCTTGGCCCAGGTCTGAAAGAGGTGGGTCGCATGCATCCATCCCTCGACACCACAGGTGTGAAACTCGAGGGCCGCAGTGTCTGCTGGTTTTCAGGTTGTTCTCAGTACCTGTGGTTCATTCAAGTAATTGATTGGCTAATTGACTTAATTGTCATCTGAATGAAAAGAAGCCAGAAAAACCTGCAGACACTGCAGCCCGCTGGGAATTGAGTTTGACGTCCCTGCTCTACACAGTGACTTTGGCTCTGAAACCTGCCACTTTATTATACGACAACCGGGCTGTCGACTTTGACTGGGTGCGACTTTCTGCCCGAAACCAATGCTTATCAATTAGGGAGGCATGAAATGGCAGGCTCCAAATGCACAGCTCCCTTATAGCAGAGCCCGGCTGTACCGTTTGTCTTCTCCGGGGAAAATAAACAGGGTCTGCATGCCGCATTGTCGCACGCAGCAAGGGGTTTCAAATGGTTCTGCGCAGAATATGAGCACGCTCATCTTTTACCAGAGCCAGGCAGGCGTTGGGGTGAAATGGCTCATCCACAAATCCACCCCCCGGTCCCCTGTTCGTACAATGGATGGGAGAGGAGGGATGGAGGCATTTAGAATGGAAATAATTTAGGAGCTAGTCTGCACTCTTGCCAAGTGTATTAGGACTTCACTCAAGCACAACTAATAAAGATTACTGTAGGACCCGGAGAAGCCTGTCGCAGGAACTGTCAAGAGACTTTCAGCTGAAGTCTCGCGCCCACGCACACGCGAATACACAAGCCTGCCTGAATGTTAAAGCGTTGTGTAAACGCTTGCCTCCTTTCTTCACCATTCCTTTGGTCTGAATTGTTTCTCTCCCTTTCTCTCTACCCCTTTTTTTGTCTCTTTGCTTTTGTGCTTTTGGTTCCCGTGTCGCAAAGTGAAGGAATTGACCTTAATGTATGATGTCGCCGGAGGCTGCCATTTTGTTTCTGGTGCTACCCATCGGGGGATGCTAATGGGAAAGGCTAAAGTAGCTTATTTTGCTGTAGGACCAGTGCTGCATTTCGTATTTCTCCTGTATATACTGCCTTGTCACACAGTGCCAGTTGGCATTAGGTCACAGATGCAGAAGCAGTGGAGGCGATTGTCATGTCTGCTTCATCACAATGCCATCATTTATTCCGTGTAGTATGAGTGGTATCTTGAGAGTGCAATTCTATGCCTTTTTAATTTGAGCAAGGAGATGGGATGGTGGCAACACACCAGGGCTTAAGCATGAAATTCCTTGCCACCACCCCTACACACACACTTTGGTTTTGCTATGGGCTTCCCCCTTTTGTGTTGGAAACAGACTTGAATGTAATTCATTGGACTGCCGGCCATTTCAAACGGAACCTATTTTGCCACAAAATGCTGTTCTTCACACGTCTAAGGCCAGGAAATTAGGTTTTATCTAGGGTGTTCCCTGTATTTGTAATGTGTACGTGAATAATAACAGTAGTGTGTAAGAATTTGGGCACCCCTGATCAAAAAGCCTCTTACAATAAATATCTTGAGTTAACAGAAGTGAACCTCACCTCTAAATGGTACAACGTTAAACATGACATTTCTTAATTTTGAAGCAAGATTACTTTTTATTTAAATTTTTCTAAATTATGAAAAAAAAGCAAAGTCCCTGCGCAGAAGTTAGGGAACCCTGTCAGTTATTACTTTGTAACTCCTCCTTGGGCAGCTATAACGGCTTATAAACACTTCCTGTAACCATGTAATAGTCTTTCAGTTCTCGCTTTTGGAATTTTTACCCATTCTTGGCACCTCTAGCTCAGAAATATTATTCAGCCTCCTTGCATGTACGGCATGTTTGAGATCTCTCCACAGATTTTCAATAACATTCAAGTCTGGGAACTGTGGTGGCCATAACCTTCATCTGTCTTTCCTGGAGGTACTTCATGTTGATTTCAAGGTATGCTTTGGATTATTGTCTTGCTGGAATACCCAACCTCTCTTCAACTTCAATCTCTGGACTGACCTTTTTGAACATTAGCCTCCAGAATTTCTTGACTTGGTGGAATCCATTCTTCCTGCCACTCACATAATATTTCCTGTGCCCCACACAACCCCAAAGCATAATGGTTCCACCTCCGAACATACCTTCTTTGGTGGCGGGTTAGGGTTCAATTTTGGTTTTGTCAGTCCAAAGCACATTGTTCCAAAAGGCTTCCGGCTTCTCAGAGTTTTCTTTTGCATGCTTCAGACACTTCGTTTTGTGTTGAGGTTGTTCTTTCTGGCAACTCTGACAAGTACGTTGCATTGTTGTCCTGTGAACAACTAGACCTATGTCTGCTATTCTTTTTTCTTTTTTGCAGCTCTTTTGTAGTGATGTGTGGGTTCAGAGCATTTCTCACCAGGTCTCAGGCCATTCTATCTGAAATATTTCTTGGTCTACCAGACCTTGCCTTGACTTCAACTGTTCCATTTATCTTCCATTTTCTAATAATGTTTCTTGACAGTGGAAATAGGTGGTTTGAAACCATTGAGTATTTGTAGCCTTCTCATTCTTGGTGGAAATTAACCATCTTCACTCTGAAATCCTTGGACAATTGTTTAGAGGAATCCATGGTTGTTAAAACCAGACAGAACAGCCACTGTAGTTGGATAATTTAGAAGTCAAGGAGTTACTTCAGAATAAAAAGTTCAGCCCTGGATTTATACTCAACTCATTGAAGCCCTAAGTACATTACCTGAGTCTGGGCCTTTTTCATCTTTTTAAAAGGTAATAAAGAATAATCCAGGGTTCCCAAACTTTTGCACAGGGCCTTTTTTCCTTTTTTATAAGCAGTAAAAAACGAAAAACAAAAAAACAATCTTGCTTTAGATTTTGCAGAAAGGTCTCATGTTTAACTCAATTTAGAGTTCAGGTTTGCTTTCGATCACATACAGATTCATTGTAACAGACATTTAAACCAGGGGTGCCCAATTTCTTGCACCCCACTTTACATATTTAGCACCAGAAACCAACTATCCCAGGAAATAACTATTTGTCCACCAGGGAATTTCATAATAAGCTGGTAATATCTAAAAACAGTTTCAGATGCTTAGTGAGCCAAAAGATAATCATTTTTCATGTTGCAAACAGCAAGAGGAATTGGTGTCAGCATAATCAGCTTAAGATATTGACGCAGGAATCTGAAATGGCATGTTGAGAAATAAAAGCTACAGAGCAAACTAAATAAACAAATCTAGTTAAGCAACGCATTAAAAAGTTGTCTTACTCTTGAGCAATGTTGTTTTGTAGGCTTTGTTTTAGTTTTCCTTCTTTCCAGCTGTCTTTGTGTCGGTATTTATGTGCTGAAATCTATAATCAGTGTTCATTCAGTTGTGTGAAGTGAAAAGGCACTGTAATTACATTTAATGTGAAGAATATGCGGGTCACTCATAAACAAGATGTTTATTAGTGTAACCCTATAAAGTTATGAAACGGCTGGAATTGAGTCTTGAGGCTCTTATCTGGATTAAAACAGTATGAATGGGAGATCTGGTGTTGTACACCACACAAAATGGCTGCCAGTGAGATTGACCTTCCACTATTGCATTTCCTTTCATCTGGTACGAGCCAGCAGGTCCCATTACAACATTTATAGATTGTCATATTTCCTGGATGGTTATCATCCAGTTTGTTTTTAGGATGCCCTTTTTTCATTTCACTGCGGAAGAAGCCCTCAATAGGTCCATCCGAGTAATGGGAGCCATTTGGAAAAGCAGATTATGATATCTATGGACATGCCACTTCACTGAAGGCAAGAGGGAGAGAGTCGCTAAGTTCCAGAACAGGTGCACACTGAAAAACAATACTTGTGTCGCCTACAGCATGAATGTCTTTCGAATCATTCGCAGAAAAAAATCAGCCTAACCTGCATGTCTTTGGACTGTGGGAGGAA
This sequence comes from Conger conger, assembly GCF_963514075.1. NCBI lineage: Eukaryota > Metazoa > Chordata > Actinopteri > Anguilliformes > Congridae > Conger > Conger conger. The sequence continues at coordinate 10,027,899 of NC_083769.1, forward strand.
ACCGGAGTACCCGGAGGAAACCCACGCAGACACGGGGAGAACATGCAAACTCCGCACAGAGAGGCCCCGGCCGACGGGGATTCGAACCCAGGACCTCCTTGCTGTGAGGCGAGCTATTCAGATGCTACAATAATTCTTTGACTGTACTATAGATTTTAAATCTAATATTTCCTTGCTATGTCAGTTGAGTTTTCACAACGCCGCCAAGTTGAACAAATTATTTTTAATGGGAACCTAATTTTGACGATTCAACTGATGCACAATCAGGAAAATGAAGTAGCTAAATGGACAATGAATTATAATTTCATGTGCTCCTTATTCAAAGGAAATGCAGATGAAGATGAATCTTTATGTGGTGGATGCCAAACTTTTGGTAGTATTGATCGCTAAGAAGCGGCATATAGGGCTGTGACAAAGGACTATTTTCATGATTAATCGACAATTTTTCTTATTCTATATAATATGTTCATAGAATCACATTTTAAAACTTTACCTAAGGTAAAAATAATGATTTGCAAATCCTTTACCGATAATATTTCAAATAATTGTCTTTAAGTGCCAAAAAAGTATGGAGGTGATGAACCAATATTTCTTCTTAACCGATATCTCCATTATCACTTTGGCTGAAATCTTCACAGAAAACATCCCCTCCATTTGTGAATTCAGTATGTATCACATACCGTACTGTACGTACTAGAGCTTTCCCTGTCTAACATCAAAGTGGAATATAATTGGGACGCAACCCACACCGGTTGTAGACACGTACAGAAAGCTAATGCATTTTAAGGCGAGATGGCCGTCTCTTTTCATCGCTGAGATGGAAGCAGACGGCAGAAATGAGCCCATTCTGAGCGCAGAGAAGGAGAAGAGTGATGAAGTGGCTGCTACAACAGGTGGCGGACGACTGGAGGCGTTTTTATTTTCACTTATTCAAATTACTTTTTAGCAGCGGTTGCTTTGTGTTGGCACGGCAACCGAAGGCCAGCTCTGGAGTGCGGTCACTTTTAAATTAGGGGCCTGGAGAGAGGGAGCGAGAGGGTGAGCGAGGGGCCCCATTGGCCCAGGTGCCGAAGCGGGCGGAGCCCCACGGGTGGCCGTGGCGATAAGCGCGGGGGGGGGGGGGCGTCCGCGCTGGCCCCCGGGGTTAATGACGGACGTCGTCGAGTCAGACGAGGTTAGCGGAGGCCGCGGCTCCTCGCTGCCGTCGCGTCACCGTTGCCATGGAGACGTCTTTGCGTCGCCTCCCCCCCGCTCCCCCCGCCGGCCCTCATTGTGCGTCTGAAACGCGGCCGCGCCGTATCTCATTTCGAAGGCCAGCGTTCGGTGTGAGCGACGATCTGTCTGGGTCCGGATTTATACGGCGGGGGTTGCCATGGCAGAACCGTGGGCAGCGGGAAGGAAAATCGGCGCTTGATCCCTCCTTTTGTCCCTTAAGTGAGGCGGTCAGGAGCCACGGGCTCCTTTCCAGGTGTAGCGGTTGCCAGGCTCGCACCCGCCTGCTTCTCCCTCCTCCGCTTGATGTCTGACGTGCCTCGCATTGCCTGCAAGCTCAGAAACCTGCCTCTCGTCGTCCTTATCAAAAGGACCACACTTTCCCCCCCTCATTAGAAGAGTGATTACCTCCTACTCTCTCCTTTCTACTCCCTGCTGGAAAAAAACGCTCAAGCTAGGTTTTGAAACAGATAGCTGGTTGACCAGTACAGGCCAGCTCCATACTCAACATGGTTTGACCAGCTCATGCTATGTTTTGAAACCGCTGGTAGCTGGTCATTTCAAGCTCGTCATAGCTGGATTTACCACCAGGGTTGAGCACTCACACTGGCATTACCCACTGGCCTCTAAGACCTGTCTCCCTGTCATTATTGCTATCTCTAATTAGCCATTCAAGGTGCGGTCTGCAATTTTTCAACAGGGTTCTCGCCTGAGCTGCAAAAACTGCCACCCCGGCGTCTTTCCGGCCACCGTGAAGTCGGCGCCCAGGGGCTATAAAGAACGAAATTTCATCCAGGGCGGCTGTTGAATGTGAAGGGGTGGGATGAGGGAGGGGGGGGAAGACTTCCGAGAATGTTCTGGAAGGTGTGCAGCACACGGTGGCCTTGGACAGAGCAGAAAGGCTACCTAAAAGCTCCATTACCCGGAGCAAGTTTTGTGAGATTTAATACCTATATCTCCCTGCACCAGTCCTGGGCGGCTCTCTTTTTAATCTGCGTGGATGAAGAAAAGCGGGACCCGCTATCGGCCTCCGCCGCACGGCCTTCTGGGAAGGCCTCCGCTCCGCCCGGCCGCAAACGCCGCGGTAAATAACCGGGGCCGCAGCGTGAGCCCGTCGAACAAAACCGAAAATCCGACCGCATGCGAATGAGCGCACACGTCTCCGGAGCTTGTGTACGTTACATTTTATTTAGCCTACGCTTTTATCCAAAGCGAATACACCGAGCTCATACAACAAACTACAGAATGAGTCAGATGAGGTATAATTCACATAGCATCGGTTGTAAAGCCATGAACATAAGTCTAGTACACAATTTAGATAGTGTACTAGACTTATGACGTGCCCCTGACGTGCGCCCTTGATATGGAACAGTGTTGTGCTGAAATCCTGGTTATTTACATTTATTTTACAAATGGTAATGGATAACCAACACCTATAGACGCGTATAAAATATGAATGTGTGTATGTAGTAAATTGGAGAGACTGACCAGCTCTTAAGATTGAGCCTGTCTGCACGACCTTAATTAGGTTTTATTCCTTAATTGATTGTCTGTGACATTTCCAGGAAATACCTCTGGCATGAGTGGGGTACAGAGCAGCACGCTGCCACTCGATGTCAAACTTGACACGTCGTAACCTCTGCTGTTCCTCGTCCTCACAAGTTAGGGAATTTTGCTTTGCATTCCTTCAGAAATGTTGCTGAAATCTGACAACATCGTCAATGGGTAGATGGCCCCAAGGACAAGTGATTTATTTCTTTTTCTCCCTTTTTCCTCCTGGGTCACATGGCTGGGACCAAGCCTGGATGTGCTGCCTGCTTTATCACGATTCGGAAATGGATGTCACAATGTACGTGACAATAGGTTACTTCTGTTTGGCTTGTAACGTATGATTGTGTTATGTCGCGGGCGAACACAAAGTGAATCTCTTTGACGTCCGTTCGGCAGTACCTTGCCATATCAGTGTCTGATATTTATGCCTTCTTATTCCAAATGGTCAAATAGAGATTTGCAGGAGTAAATATGACACAGGTATGAATTGCCTGGACAACATATAGGGGCAGATAGGAATTTATCTAGCTTAATTTGTATTCATCTGAAGTTCACCAGAGCCTATTTATTATTGTATCTTGATGGCAAACACATTTTTACCCCATTTATTTTATGAGCACTAATTAGAAGCTGATGTTTGCTTGTACAAACATGGAAACATATAAATGGAATTGTAACAGTTTTCACAGCTGTACGAACACACAATGAGAGAACAGGCCATTTAGCTCATCTATGCTTGCCATTCACAAGTGAGAGAACATCATGTGCTCACCACTTACCTACAGACCAGAGTGTCTCATATGGCATCAACCTGGGTTTAACAATCTATTGTTCAATTTAATCCATTTTATGAATTTGAAAAAACCCCAGAATCAATCCCTCCTTTGTCTCCCCAAAGTTACGAGGTAACTTACATTTTATCTCTGAAACCACTTTTGTTGCCCTTTTTTGAACTTTCTTGTTTGATGTCCAGAACTGCACACAATACACCAAGTTTGTTCTGATAATGGCACTGCATGATATCGACATGACTTTCTTAGATTTATATGCTGTATATCCCAGCATCCTGTTTTTTGTTTCACGGATGAGGTATAACAACTAGACCACGGCCACTTCTGGGAACTTTGAGCCACAATGGAGGACATTAGGTATTGCATACGGTACAATTATGTCAGACTTAAGTTAAATTGGGGCCAGTTTTCCACTGTAATATAGGGGGCAGGATATGTGTTTTGACAGTGAGGGTAAATAAGGTTAGAGTTTGGAATTGGAGTGACCCAGCTCTTATTACACTTTGAGACCAGGGCTTGATGTGGCTGGATTTGTCCCTGCCCTAGATTTCAGAGGCTTCTTCCCAAAAAGACTGGGACTCTGAGCTTCTTATTAAGCAAGGGCTAGATGGCTGACAGGGGAAATGTAGCAATACGGGGTTTTTTTGTCAGTTTTGATCCATAGCTTAACAAAGGACATTTTATTCCCTTTTCAAGATGGATCAACTCCCATAACAGACCAAGGACACAAGGCACTATCCAAAGCACCACTGTAAAAGTGTAGTGTTTCAGCGTTTAAACCTAATACATATTTATTCGCTTTTGTATTTTTATTTATTTGGAATGGGTTGGTTTAAACTTTTTCAAACATTTTAATAGGGGAAGTCATTCTATGTCTCTGTGGTTGATGTGGTTCAATATGTGAAATTAGGTTACGGGAAAGAACAAGCAGCTGTGTTGGAATTTACCTGAACTTGAACAAAGTGTGCTTTTAAAATTCAAAAACCCACCAGGGCTGGGAGAGAGGGATCGCTTTTGACTTTTACTTACAGTTTATCCTTCTATCAATCCGGTGCTCGCTCACTCACATGATGCGCTTTGAATTTCAAAATCAAAATCAAAAAGTCAAAATGCAGGCATAATTTCTGACAGACCCAAGCAAACATTTGAAACAAATTGACAAAAAAAAGTATTTAATTTTTTCAAGTTTCCAGCTCAAAGTCAGTCAGGAACACAGACGCCTCACAAACTGAGTCCGTCAGTCAGAAAATACGCTCAAGGTCGTTTGTGCCCATAAATTCCTCTCACACATCCTGTCATCTCATCTTTGTTTCTCTCTGTTTGGTACCTCATTGCGTTGGTTTCCAAGATGTTGAATTTACAAGAACAAGGCTTTGATTGCTTCCGCACAGTTAATAAAAAATGTATTTTCATCTAAGTGCAGAATCTCATTCATTACTCAGATAACAACGGATTACTAAACCTAACATGATTGCTCTGCAATCTCCCAAGGTTTTGGTGATATGTGTCTTCCTCTGAAGAAACGTAATAATGCTTTAAGCCAACAGGAGGAATCTTGATGAGTCTTTTGAGGAATAGGATCTGTTAATCCCCCAGTTGATTTTTATTTCTCCCTCAAAATGAGAAACAATAAAGATAACAAATGATGCCCCACTCCATATTGTATGAAGGGGAAAATCCATTTAAAATCCACCAGAAACCCAAAACTGCACTGCAATTCTGATTAAATTAAAGAACATATTTTTTCTTTATAATGCACAAAAACATGTCTCCTCTTTGATTTATGGTGGGATATTGGTGCAATTAAATTATGGCAATAATGAGGAAGAAATTGTGTGGTTTTCTCCCATTTTCTGTGCATTTGAGGAAAGAGCAGTGATAACAAATAGACAAGCATTTAAAGGAAGTACGCTGATAAAGAGATCAAAGGCGTGTGAAAATATCAGGATTAATTGAAGGATCAGTTAAATATTTTCTGCCGTGTTCATGAAAAGCTCTTTTTGATCTGCCTCCAAAAAAGACAACGGTAGGTTCAATTCCCCCAAGTCACGACGTACGCAAATCACTCCGCAAGTGTGAGTTCAGTCACGGCGAGAGAGAGAGAGAGAGAACGACGGCCACCTTCCCTCCACAGGCCCGCATTAGGACCCTGAGTTTCTTTGCAGCGTTAATCTGCGAGACCAATTTCGCTGATTTAATTTAATTTATTCATGACAGCACATTGGCTTCCAAGCAGGAAATTAACATCTTTTAATTTCCTTTATTAAATTTCACACATTCAACCTTGAAGTTAATTAAGAATATCAGGACTCGGCGTGCGTCACCCTGCTCCCGTCTTCAGGCCTGCAACCCACCCCGCTTTTGAAACTTTCTATTTCGGGCAGAGGGGGTTCCCGTCGCTCCCTGGAGGTCCGGCTCTCAGAAAGGTAACGCTCGATGCAATTTTTGTGCCCTCAACCGCACCCCGGGGCCAGACGGCCGTGTTTTGCTTGACTTTACTACTGAAGCGAACTCCGCTCCACCCTCTAAACTGAGAGTTGCTCCAATGGACCTATTTAAGTTAAGATTGCCTTTCCCCCCCAACCCCCTGGAGTTGAAGAAATACAATTTGTTTTTTGTATTATTATTTTTTTCAAGTGAGCGAGACAAAGAGGCGAAAAAGATGAACTCTTGAACCCTGGTCTCCTGCATGAGACAATCACACTTACCACAACATTAAATCTACTGGCAGCCAGAGCTGCCTTTTCAGTACAGAAGGCTGCTCTCTTTATTTGTATTTTCCCTGATTGATTGGTGAACATGCAGGCGTGAGATGACAACACAAGATTACCCTTTTGACACGACCGTCTGCCCTCAGGGTGCTGTTGAGGGCAAATATATAACTGACCAAAGGTAACCCCGGCTCAGTCGTGGCTAAACCTCCCTGGCCGACAATGTGGCCTGAGCCTCTGTCGGTTCAATGTTCCCGCCGGGTACGGAATCCAGTAAAAACATCCATTTGTAAAGCATCTTATTGGAGCAAGATTCCTGCCTGGTACGCACACCAGTAATGGTGTTTGTGGAATGATGGAATTCCTGCAATGTTGGACGTGTAAAACATCTTCACGGAGCGAGATTCCCATCGTTGCTTCTCGGCGCTTCCCCGTCATTGTTTGCGTTGTGCAGTTAAACACCCATTTGAACCACCCCCTCAGACAGCGTTTTATTCATTTTGAAGGGGTTGATGGTCTTTCCTCGTCTGTGACGGGCCTCTGGCAGTGCATCTGAATGCCTTGTCATGTCTGCGGAGATGTGCGGAGGGGTTTTTTTCCTCTGTGCGAGGATTACTCTAGCTCAGCGCATAGTACAAGACTCTGTTCCGCCTGTTTGCCCGCGCGTCCGCTCTCTTACACCCACCGCCTTCATCAGCCACCTGCTCCGCTACCCGACGTGACAGAATATTAGTCTTCCATGTCTACCTGCGATCGCTGTCATCGTCGTTGAGACGTTGTTAGTTCCCCTTGAAAGGGCTTCCTTGTTTCTTGTGGGTTGGTAGGGGTGTGGGATGGGGGGGTGGACATGTTGAGATTGAAATCACAAGGGTATTTTTGTTTGTTTTGTCTCGCCTTTATTCCCGAAGGAGAGATTGTTTCTTTTTTTTTGTTTTTGTTTTTGTTTTTTCCGTTTGTTTCTCGGCCTTCCCAGACGTTATGAATCGAGCACAGTTCAGCGGGCGGTCGGCCTGAGTTCCAATTACGAGCAAATGGTCCTCACAAAGTGGACCGTTTCCCCTGCGGCTCTAGATGTTCATGGTGGGAATGGTGTAGCGATCTGTGAGCGGTCATGGAAACGGTGAAACCAGCGCGCTCGGCTTTCCACTGCCCATTAAAGCTACATTGAACAAAGCTGCCATTTCAGCCACCATTGCACTCTTGGCTTTGGGAAAGGAAACATATATACACAATAATATATATATTATTTTACTCAAAATCCATAGAAGTACTTTTTACTTGTCTCTGACAAACCTGGTACTAACTGCCGACTCCCATCGCGTGCCAAACTGAAGGTACTACAGCTACATGAGGGGAGCAGCTCACTCACGGTTTATTATATCGATCACACACTGTTGCGTGATTGGGACACGAAAACACTCGACGAGTCGCTCTTTCGCATCCCGAATGTATTTATTCGCGAGTGTTCCGGTCACCGTGACGACGGCGGCCCGCGCAGAACCCAGAGGACACGGCGACGTCCAAGCGGCGTCTTCGCACACTGGCGGGCGCGGCACGTGTAGGAGCGCGAGGGAGCCCGGGTGCCTCTGGGGCTCGGCAGAGGCGTCGGAGAGAGGGAGATTTTAGCCGGAAAAGCCGAGCGAAAGCCACGATGGAGAGGGAACCCTTTGATATGGGAGCCGGCTAATCCCTGCTTTCACAGCTCTGCTGCGTCTTCATCTGCCAGCCCAGGTGCCCTTTCATTAACCTTTGACTCGCGCTAACTCTGCGTTTGAAGACAGAGGCATTAGACGAGGCTTACGCTTGAGCGCCTGGGTTTTTCTTTTTGGGAGGGAAGAAAGGAGCCGTGTTTCTCACAGGTCTCTCAGAGTGCCGGGGCAGCAGCAGAGGCCATTTCCAAACTGCCTCCGTTTTTGGCACGGGCGGATTCACTTTCTGTCTCCAACAATCTCGGGAAAAAGTTTTTGTGCCAGTGTTTGGATTGTTTTAGAATGCGTCATTTTTTTCATTTGAATTATGCGTACCTTTTACCCTGCACTGGGTTTATGGAAAGTAATAATAGTATGAATAACTAATATGAATAATTAATTGTGTTGTGTAATGATTGGAAGTATAATCATAGAACATTGCAGCTGCTAACCAAAGCCATATGTTTAGTAGGTTATCAAGACAGGATAAAGAGTCTCTCACACATACCCTGGGATTCAAAGTATGTAGGTGAAGGTCCACTATGGTGATTGACAGCACCCACAATGTACACGGGTCTTTTACACACTTTTATACAGCGTCTCCTTTGGGAAAGGACCTGTAAACGTACCTGTAAAGTTTATAGTCCGAAAAGGTCCAGCTGTATGGCAGGTGGAGTAATGGACATATCTGTGGGTCCATTGGGCCCATACTAGAAGTGCCTATTCAAACCAGGAACTACAACTATAACTAACTAACTAACTAACGGTAAGTATAATCATCTGTCATCATTATAGTTCTTGCTGTCATTCTGTCATTTTATCCAAATTCAGTTGGATTTTGTTGGGCTGTCAGTGTTTTTTATCGTTCATGAAGGAAAAAATCGCTCCGTGATCCCAACGATATTGTTCATCACTGTCGTTATTGTAGTGGTGTGGAATGCCGCCATTCACTACAGTTGGAGCGATTTCTAAAATTAAATATTTATAGTATAGTTTTCGTTAGCGATCTTCATGGTGTGGATGGGCCTTAAGTCAGTAATCCCCCTCAGTATGATGTGAAATACTATGAACCAGCAAAGTTGCTTACCCATTTTTAAAAAAGCACAAAAAAAAGCATCCAATTTCACAAAAATTCTTCTTTCATATTTTTTTCAAGTGACTGTACCTTTTGGGTGTTCTGCTGACCTGCTGGAGTGTTCAGATTTCTCACATTTGCACCCAGGTCTGGCGGTAATGAAAACCTTGACTCTGGTGGGTCATGTGGTGCGGTCCCTAGGGCGGCCATATGCAATTCCCCCACGCTGGCGGGGGGGAGGGGGGGACTACCCCACTCTCTTTTAAATTATTTTTTTTAAAAGCGAGGTGTTTGAATTTCTAAAACGCAGCTAGCGGCCCGCCAGCAGACCAGCGTCCCAGACGCTCCGTTGCGTTTTCACACCGCTAACTCCGCTGACAGAGGATACCCGCTGCACGAGGCATTATCTTTGGGGCAGAGCAGTCCCAGTGTCTCACTCAATTAAAACATGTATAAAAATAAGTACATTAGTAATCCCATTAGGAAGTTGGGCTCACGGAAAATGGGATCAGCACCTGGGGGTCATTAATTGCGCATTAATTTAAAAAGCTTATGGGACGGCCTGTCTGCTGCAGAACCGTTGTTAACAAGTTAGATTAACTCTCGGCTGACATTGGAAACCGGTGCATTATGACAAAGGGAGGGGTATTGATTGGCCGGCGAGGGAATGAGGTTTTGTGGGGTGGAGGGGGGGGGGGGGGGGGTGAGGCGGAGGTGAGAACGGCGTATAGATTTTAAATTCAGCCAGGAGGCTCATCATATTTAATCTCCTTCGTCGCGCCGGGGTCATTCAAATTATTTCCCAAAGATAGCCGGACTCGATTCCCTCGCCCGCTGCCCGGCGCTTGTCTGCGCGCCACGCGGCGGAATTTCACATCTCATTTACAGTAGCCCTTCCCTGACGACGAGAGATAATGGAGCAGGAGGAGGAGGGGGAGGAGGAGAAGGAGGAGGGCTTCCACTCCCTTACCTTTCAATGGTGCGGTGGGGGTGAGGGAGGGGGGAGAAGATCCGACCAAAAAAAAAAAAAAACTGGAACCAAAGCATCGGCGGGGAAGAATGTAAATTCCCGTGATGAGATACAGCAAATAAATCATATCTGCATTATAATAGCAGCGCAATTAGAACATAAATAATTCATAGGCGTTCTGTAAAAGGAGAGAACAATCTTCTGCAAGAAAGGTGGTGAGAAGATAAGGGCGCGGGGGACTGGGGGGGGGGGGGGGTGTTGCAATTGTCGTTGTTTGCTGTTAGGCACAGAAGTTATTCTATTACATCTGAGTCATGCACAAATATAACGAAGTCAGTGGCGAAGTTTAGCCGCCGGCGTTTGGTCCTGTTCGTATCGGGTACAGAGAACAACTTCGCGGCAGCTTCTGTGGCTAATGTAGAAAGTGGAAAGTGTGGTCTACTTTATCTGTACGGAGGCTGTGCTAATATAGAAACTGAGGTTTGCTTTATCTGTATGGAGGCTCTGTTTACAGGGTATTAGCAAGGTTCCAAGGTGAAGCATCAAAAGGAAATGTTCACTTTTTTTCCCCACATGAAAGAAAGCCTGATCCTGAGAACTTACTCTGAACTGTGAGGCCTGTACCATTGTCAGTCGCGCATGAATAGAGCATCCTTAAACTGCCTCTTCAATTCCAATAAAACGCATATAATATTGGTATGAGACCCGGGGCTACATGTCCTTGATCCAAAAAGATTTTTTAACCATTAAAAGAATTATAAGAATAATAGCTGTAATGTATTTAAAAAACTTCACAATCTGTGGATGACTACGAGATCATGTTTGTGAGCGTTATGCTCATTGGATCAGAAATGTAAGCTAGCCTGACAGTGGTGTTTTCGAGCCGGAGCTAACGCCGCTGGTTGACTGCAGGGCATACAGTAGGTTGCACTGCTGTAAAATCCAGCAATGCTAGCTTGAAAATTGAGCTGGTCATGAAGCTGGTCTAGCGGTGTGTGAGCTGGTCAAACATAGCTTGAGCTTGTGAAACCATGTCAAGCTAGGAGCTGGTCTGAACTGGTCAACCAGCTACCAGCTGTTTTTTTCCCCCACACAGTGCCTTATCAGTACAGTAGGTTTCATGAAGCCAGACATATTTTTCACCCTGTGATGTCATCAGGATGAGACATGTCACTCCGCTAATCCTAGCTAGCCTTTCTGTGTTGTATTGTACATTGTATTTCTATACATGAATGTAATTCCATAGCTATAAGGATACGTTCCTATAAGGGGAAAAAAGGGAGTGGTAGGGAAATCTTTGGAAAAAGGGGTGAGAGAACTGTGCAGTCGTATGAGAGTATTAAGAGAAGGAGAGTGATAAATACCTTTTCAGTCCTACGTACGAGTGCAGCTGATGTCTTTGCCTTTGAGCAGGCTGTGTGAAGGGCATATCTCCAAACTGTAAATTAGTTCTGATCTGAGTGTTGGAAAAAAACAGCGAAAAAAATAAATAAATAAACCTGATCCCGTTCAGCACGGAACGCATCTCTTGGGAGTTGCCGAATCAGACAGCGCTGACATTTGAATGTGTGGCTGCAACTTCGCCAGGTTGCCATCTGGTAACTTTGTGGGAGAGTGAGATTTAACTGTCTGGGGCACTGCGGTATGCAGGAATATGATACTGAATCCAGCTTACCCAGAAACTTGATAATGAGTTGTGATTATTGAGTAGGGGAGTGTGAAAGCGTGTGTGTGTGATCCATTCTTTTTGGAGTTTAGTGGCATCAGGGTAAATTAGTCGTTGTTAGATGGAAACCCTTTGTGCCTGTGAAATGAAAAGGTGCAGTCCCATCCTCCCGCTGCAAACGAGGGAGTTTGAAAAGGCTCACAAGCTCTCCAAGCAAGGTCATTCATCCATCAGCCTAATGATATTCAGGCCTCTTTCTGTTTATGAGCCGTTTCAAGGCCCCCGCCGTTAGCTGGTGAAACATCTCAATCAGCCAAGAGTAGAGCTGTAGTATTGCTGGTGAACAAGCTGGTCTCTCTCTCCCTCTCTTTCTGTCTCTCTCTGTCTCTGTCTCTCTGCCTCTCGATCGCTCTCTATCGCTTTCTCTGCCTCTCGATCGCTCTCTCTCTGCCTCTCGATCGCTCTCTATCACTCTCTCTCTGCCTCTCCCTCTGTCTCTCTCTCTGCCTCTCGATCGCTCTCTCTCTGCCTCTCGATCGCTCTCTCTCTGCCTCTCGATCGCTCGCTCTCTGCCTCTCTATCGCTCGCTCTCTGCCTCTCTATCGCTCTCTATCCCTCTTTCTCTGCCTCTCGATCGCTCTCTATCGCTCTCTCTCTGCCTCTCGATCGCTCTCTCTCGCTCTCTCTCTCGCTCTCTCTGCCTCTCTCTCTCTATTAAGTATGAAGAATTCTACTACTAATGTAATTATAATATGATAATTACAAATACACAAATACATAAAAAATGATGTGCCTTTATTGGTGGGGGTTAGGGGTCACTGCTGTCCCTCAGGCTGTGGCAGGTAGCTACATGTTGTGCTGTGTAATCTTGCCGAGGAAAACGCTGCTTTATCCTTTGAGCCCGGCCATTTTCTAAAAAGGACACTTCTACCCACATGTTCAGTGTCTAAATTGTGAACTTGACCAGAAATTTTTTAAAAGAAGGTCTTTAAAACTACTTTCCCCATACCTTGAAGGTCTGAAAATCACGTGAGCGAGTGATTAATTAGCAGCGGTCCTTCTCAAAGTGGCCGTGCAGTTTGTGAGGTCTTGGCGTTTCCCGACTGCCACCTGACATCTGGTAGCAACCTGGAAGCAACAGCTGGTGGCCAACCTGCCCTCCCCTACCCCACCCGGCTTAGGCTGGCTCTGCCAGGCCATTACCACGGCAATATCACCGCGACCTCTTACGACATTGGCCTCTCTGGGAGAAAGGGGAGGGAGGAAAGCTCATGAGGCCTCTGATTGGACGCAGACAAATTCCATAATGATTGTGATGTCACATCCTGTCACATCTCAGGCTCACTCCAATCGTATTTCCAATGTTTTCTTGCTCAAAGGGAAGAGTTCCTACTAAATTCTTCTAGCTTCTAGAAGGAACATTTTAAGGGGTTGGAATGTCCTTAAAGATGGTCGATTTCTGGGTCAGGAGCAAGGGAAAGAAAAGAGTGGAGAAAAATAAGCGATTGGAATTGTGCCCCTACTCTCTCCGAATACACAGCTCAAGAGCAGAAGAATTCCAATTCCTCTCTTTTGTACCAAAAATCACTTTTTGATCTGCATTTTGTTTCTTGGAAGGAGAAAGAAAAGAGAAAGCGCTGGCTCAGCTAAGAGCACTTTATTTTACAATCCCTCTTCAGCCTCAGACGGCGAGCCCAGCGTTGTGTGTAGTGACAAATAGGCAGTGTAAACAAAACAAAAGAAACAACCTGTAAAACATATACGGGAGGAGAAAAGACTCTACCGGAACGCATCGAATGAAGTTAGACGGTAAGTGTCGTCGCGCTCTCCAGCCGAACGAATTACAAGCCACCCGGATCACCCGGGTCTTTTAATTCCGCCGTCTCAACCCAACGGAATCCCCGGAGAACCGGCAGCGTTTGTGAAAATGGCTGAATTTCCCTCGTCTTCCAAAACCACCAGAGAGGACTCATTCAGTGCTTCACATCTATCGCAGCACGGCAAATACAGGAGTGCACGACTGCAGGCTCGCAGCAATCCTAAAGCGGACCGTCGTATATTACATTTTGCAAGTCTCCTTTTTTTCTTTTTCTTTTTTTTCCATATTGGTTTTGCCAGTCTGCTGTAGTTAGTGGTTTATTTGAAGATGCACCCGGCTTTAATACAAGCTGTACGACAAGATGTAGTTTCAGAAATGAAAAGATTCCTCTTGTGGTTTTCATTATTTAAGACCTGCTCCACGCTCGCTGATGCTTGTTGTATTGCTGTATCGCCTGGTGGTAGCGGCGGCCCCACATAGCCGCGGGATACAGTGACGACATTCATTTTTCATGTGTTTTTTTCTTTTTTTGTTGTTCTTCATATTTCCAAAAAGAGAGAAACATGAAAGAATGTGCGTTCTTGAATAATGAATCCCGGGGACGGAGAAACAAAGAAATGTGTCGAAAGGAAATGCGGAAATACGAGATATGAAAACTCAATTACCAAAATGGCCGCTAGGGCTGATGCCACGCCGGTCTGTCGCCAATCTTAACTCTGTCGATTCGGAATGAACCCCTTAAAATTGTGATTTACTTCCCAAATAATACAGGGCACGGCACACCACGTCTGCGCTGTCCAAAGGCATTCTCGGAAAATTGCTCCATCCATCAAGGAATTAGATACAAATGACAACATTCCATAAAACGCTCCATCTTACCATTTGAGCTGCGTCCTGACAGTGCAGTGCTGTACCCAGTGCAGTGCAGGACCCAGTGTGCTGGGTGCAAACGACCCCCATTCTCCGCAATTTCACGGCGCAGCCATGCAGCAGGGTGGCTTCTTAAAGTCAATTTTTGTGTTCACATCAAAATACTCTGGGCAAAATCGACTGTGTGCACTTGACACTGTTGGCACCACATGAACTCTTATTTTACACTGAATTTTACCGTGTAATGTTTAGTCTTTGCACTAATACAGTACCTTGTATCCAGTGTTGACAGCATATAAACTGTGAGAGTTTTAATTGAAAATGAAGGGTTTTTTTGTGTATGTTGAAGCCTCTTCGATGGTGTGGTGCAAAGCCCTCAAAGTAAAACAGCCAATGAGTGACCATCACTCCAAGTTGTGATGGGGGGGCAGTAATGAAGTGCCTCTTTTGTAAATAGCCAGAGAACAGGACGATGACGATGCAATACAAGGCAAGGGAAGCATGAAAACGTCTAACATTGTGAAGGCCGATATGCCAAATGGCAGGGCGCTCTCAGAAACAATTTGTGTTTACGGCGGTGAACTCGTTGGTCTTAAGCTCCAGAGGTCAGCCTGTGAGGCAAACAGGTTGTGGGGCGGGAGGGTAGGGTGGATGTGGAAGGGGGGGGGCACCTACTTACTCCCCGAGCCTAGACTGGCGGAAGCACGAGGCAATCGGAGCGCATTTAGAGGAAGCTCGTTCCTGCCTGGCGAGTCCCGGCGTAATGATGATGATGGCGATGATAGCGATGATGATTATTATCATAGCGGTATACAGCCAGCGTTCAGCGACTACCCCGCCATTTGTCTGATAAATTGGCCATTCTCTCCCATTAGCTGCAGTACAAATCAAATTACCGGGGGCTCACTGGCTGTGACCCCTGCCTGCTGAATTCCAACCGCAGACCGGTCGGGGAAAAAAACGCGTCTCCGCGGTGCCTGCGAATCCGCACAGCGGCCCTCGTATTTACAGGACCCGGAGATCAAATGGCGGAGGGCGACCTGACACACAGAATCACACTGCTGACATTTTTTTAAAGCTTTTGAGCTCGGCTCATTTGACCTTTGGCAGGGATGCTGGCTTTGTGTGGATACACCTGGTTGGGGTGCCGAGTTCTGGGGGTGGGGAAAGAGAGAGAGAGGGAGGGAGGGAGGGGGGGGGCGGTGTGCGGAGAGAGGGAGGTGATGAACAGAAAGGGGGAAGCTTTGGGGAGTGACGGGTTGGCCGAAATGTGTGAAAAATAAATTAATAAAACTGAATCTTTCCAACATTGTAGGCCGGTAAGTAGTGCTTTCCTTGTCTTCAATGTGTAATCTGATTGGGGTGTTTGGTTAGGTTTAAAATTTTGTATTTTTCTTTCAGGAAGAAGCAGCCTTATTGGGGGTGGTGTAGTTCAATGAATTGCCACAAGGGGCACTGACACAAAACAGGCCAGCTGAGCAATTCCAGTTGATAAGAACAGTCTGCTCTCCAAAACTCATTTCTGATTTGTGATTATACAACAGATACCACTGCCTTTTCCATAACCAATGCAAGATTCACAGGCTCTCCCCCCCCCCTTTTTTTTTAAGCTTAATCCTGGGTTGTATAACGCCACATTCACGTTGACTATGTGAGGCATAAAAATAATGAAATGTACAATTAAGTCCTCTGAATTAAAAATAGGCGTGTAAATCTTTCCAAAAATGCTAATGAATGTTTTCTGTAAGCAGATCATGCAAGTAATACGCTTTATTTTCTTTAGCATCTTTTTAACATTCAGATAAATCCTCCAAATATCTGTGACAAGCTCCCATTCCGCACAAAAAGATTTATGACATATGGCGGTATTAAAAAAGGGCAATAAAAGAAAATGAACATGTCCGGTTTCTTTCCAGGAAGCAGACTTGCGATGAGACTAGACTTACAATCAGTCAGAATCAGGCACCTTGAGAACTCACTCCATCAAAAATGAGTGGCTGTCTCACTGTAATGGAATAAATCTTTGTGCTATTGCCTTTTAGTTGCAATTTTAATAAGTTCAGCAACTTTTTGACAGGAGAGAGTTTAGAAAGTCTTTCCCTCCTCCCCCCTCCCTGAAGAGTCGCGATAATAAATGTCAGAAACGCTAGCCTACTGTACATCAGGAAGTACTGGAGGGCGGTATTTTGGTGTCAGTGGGCCAATGAAAAACGTCAGTTTTACAAAAAATAAAGACCTCTGCCAACTTTACAGTAGGCAAAATTGGCTCAGTGCAGGCACAACACTGTAAAACACGGAATGATTGTAGCAGGTTGCTCACAAATAGTAAGTTGTATTCTCGATGACCGAAACAACGGTTCTCCATTTCACAAGGCTCACGGAAGAATCTGTTTGCCTCTTGGGATTGGTGTATCCATCTGCATCCACAGAAACGGCAGAAAAAATAATCAGTACATTCCAAATTCTGATTGTACTACACCTGTTTTAATTGATTTTACACTACACAAACATTCAATTAAATTTATCATTGAGAAGCCAATTGATATATATTCTCAAACAATGTATCTTTGGACCTTTTGCACAAAATCACTGAGACATGGGTTTACATTGAAATCCTTCCCTGTGTGCAAAACAATGGGGGTAGCCATAAGTAATGCTGGAAGTTCCATTTCCTGCTTTACCTATGGAATGCACGTAAATGGTATTCTTACAGGCTTCTTACTTGTGATAGGTATCGTTTATGAAAATAAAATGATGCATTATCACATTAAATGTGTTCTGCTTCTCCATGACTGCTGTTCTGTATCCTGGCACCACCTGCCTTGTTTCTTTGGGCAAGACGCAAAATTTTTCTTTTTTTTATTTGTTTGCCAACAACTTCCAGGTGGCATCATTATGCTAAATTACGGTTTCATTACATTTGCACATGATTTGTGGGCTAGACAGTAGGATGAAAAGTGAGTAAATGCTATCTCATAAATAGCTGAATAGGAGACAGCTATATGGGGACCTGCCTGTCTGTGAGAGTGCAATTCATATTCTTGCCCAGGTGATCAAATTGTTACACTGAAAATAAGCTGTTTCCGAGCGTATATTTTTCTCCTTCTGAAGCACAGAATACTGCTGACAGCTGAAGTGGCAATTTCCATAATGGAGGGTTTGATGGACAGGATCGCGACAAAAGTAATGTTAAGGCTTCGTCACTATACGGGCTTGTCTCTCAAAACGTGTTCTGTAGGTATTGAGGACGCGTCTACCACAGCTGCATGTAAAGCAGTATGCGGAAGTGTTTATTTACATTTGTTGACTGATTCAAATACTTGAACATTATTTGAAATCTTTTTGAATCTTTTTGTTGGAAAGTATATGCAGTGGAGTCTATTGTTTTTAAAGCCTGGATTGAGTAATGAGTGTTACCTAATTTCTTCCATATTTTGGAGCTGATTTTGTTTATTTCTTTACCTGCCAAAGGGTGCTTGTTTTATGGAAATTTGTGTTTGTTGTTTTCAAAATAAAACATTTTTATTTTAGTATAAGGACAAATGTTGATGAAATCCTGACCTAAGGCTGTTTAATTAAAGGAGAAATCTGGCACTGCATTGGCTGAAACTCCGTGAGGACATCGGCTTGTATTCAAAAATGAAAATCAAGTCGTTTCCAATTCACCGTTTTGCTCGAGCACCTACGCCGTCTGGGAGAACGCTCCTCTCTCCGATGTCACTCACTCGCAGCTAATTGCGGCGGTTTCAGGAGCGAGCGCGACGTGGAGAGGCAAGAAGGCTGACGTAAACGAGGGAAATTCCGACCAGAAAGAATATTCATACTTGGCTCTTATCTCTGTCCTACACCGTTTATTGTTCTCTCGGCAGGTGTTCCATCTCAGAAATATGCTCTTGCAACCGTGCGTTTCCAACCAGTCCACCATTTGTCCTCTGAAGCTGAAGAGAGGAAGTAACTTCAGGAATGTCTTCAGGTGCATTTGCATCCAGCTTCCTCTTACTGCCGTTCCCTATCACCTGCTCATCTTAGCTTTCGCATTAAACTGAATACCAAACGGCAGAAGCTGTGGGAAAGTGTGAAGGTGTCATGACTGCGCACACACATACACACACACTTTCTCTCTCTCTCACTCTCTCTCTCTCTCTCCCCCACCTCACTCACCACACACACACACACACATACTTTCTCTCGCTTTGTCTCCCCCTATCACTCACTCACCTCACACACACACACACACACACACACACCTTAGGAATGTCCCCACTAGTTTAGGGGGGTGGGGGTGTACAGAGACCAAAGCGGTCTCATCACAGCCACTAGTTCATTAAATGTAGGTTCATCACAGTCATTTATGGTTTTTAGTTCAACCCAGGCTCATTGTTGTTTTAAATATTTAAGACTGTATTGAAATACCATGCAGTCCACATCAAAACAGCGTGTTTGACCTTTAGCATAGATTGCAGAAGTGCAGGCAACACTAGTTAGTGACTAATAGTGAACTCGAAATTTGACATCTTGAATCTTGGGAGACCACAGTCAGTAAAAACTTTTCCCACCACACTGAAATGCACCCAAAAACATTCTGAAAAGCATCTGCTGGTTATTTATAGATTGATTTGCTTAGTTGGTTGGTTAGTCGATTAGATATTTGGTCGGTTAGTTGGCTTGTTGGTTGGTTAGTTAACTAAAGGCCTTTAAAAACAGGTTAACAGCGATGTGGACTGGTATCTCTCAATTGGATGGGCCATTCAAAATCAGCTGATGGGTTGCCCATCCGTTAACCGCACCATCTGGCAGATGGGTACTACTAGATGACAAGGTTATATTTCCCCAGCAGTTTCACTAATGGTTAATCCTACACCACTGTGATGAATCTGGGACTGGACTGTTTCAGCGCCATTCATAAATATCATGGAAAAGGTGATGTGGATCATTGGCTAAAATAACCATGCCTATTAAAACGTTGATTTTGACTAGGCCTGGGGGGAAAATATTGTGTGTTATTTCACTCTTGGGGGAAACGGAAACCAAGTATGCATTAAAAACCAATGTCGGATTTAATTCTAAAATGGATTAATCCGTTTAATGCATTTGGCTTTACTGTGCTAGGTAAATGTCATGTTTCTGACTTGGTTTCCTGATTATATTCATGATATTTATTTTCTGTTTATATTCACACTTGTTTCTCGGTTAACCGCACCACTGTGGCTGATCCAGGCGAACGAGAATGTCATATATTATCTTTAAAGCTCTGAAGAATTTGTTCCAGTTCAGAAAATGGCGTGCACTTGAAAAGGTTGAATGTGAAAATGAGGTCTAATGTCAGCCCTGGCTGCCACGTCTGAGAAATGTAAATGAAATGCAAATTCCTGCATCAGCCCCAATTTCGAGTTCAAGGGAAAATCACAACGCGTTTATCCGTTGACAGATCGAAAATTTCCTCCCCGTTCATACAATTTCAGTCGAGCGTTTGCTTGATATGATTCTGTTAATAAGATATTTATCTTGTGTGACAGGGATATAGAGCAGGTATTTGAACTGGTACAATTTGTGTTGATAGAGATCAGCAATAGATTGGACCTTGATTGCATGCCGGTGGATTACAAGTCTACTTTTCATTACATTTTAATCATTCTGGGTCCTTGAGTCCACTGCTTTCTCTTTTATTTTCCTCTCAGAGAAATGGCTAGATTATGAGTGTTTCACAGTAGTGACACTACTTGGAGCTCAATTACAGATTTACCTACATTTTCCAGTTCTATGGTGCTACTTAAACTAATTAGAAAACAACTTTTTTGATATGTAGCCATCAATCATTTTTTCATGAAGTAGTTTCATTGTCAATATTTCTTTTCAAAGTGCCTTTAGTGTAACTATTTTGTCGCAATACTAGTTGAGCTAATCTTAACTCCAATGTTCAGTTGGGCAATTGACATGTTAGAATTAAGAGTCGCTTCCCAAAGACTGTTGAGATGCATATGTCATCTGTGGGCTGTATCCTGAACTCCATGAACTAAAGAACCTCCAAAATACCATTTTGGAGTCATATTTCATGCATTAAAAATCATTGAGTTATTTCAAAAGGCCACATTTTTGGTCAATAATCTGGACACAACATTCAACGCTCTATTGAATTGACCTTTTCTTGAGATGACAAGAAAAGCCAGCTATCATTTAAGGAAAACATCAATAAAGAAAAGTCACATTATTCCATCAAGCTGTCCAACTGTTTTTTATTTATTTTATTTTTTTCCTCAAGAAGTAGTAGTACACATTGCACTTCCAAGCAAATTCAAAATGACGACAAGTGTTTTGCTCTTCTTTAAATGTGTAAGGCCTCTTAATTCCTTAATAATATTTTTTGAATTATGAGAATTTTTGAGAGCTCGAACTTCCATTTCTATGGTTAAGCCAATCCACTGTCTGCAGAGTTCATATAGAGTTCATAACTGACTTGATACATGAACTATGTATCATATACTGCCATTAAACCAATTTCCTTGCATTATGCAATAACTCCTCATCTCACGCCTCTGGTTAGCTGTTATGAAAACCTAGCAACTGCCTAGCAACTGACTAGTAATACACTAGCAACCTCTATACTTCATATATGAACTTTACATAATGCTCAGCTTCATATACTCTACATTCGACCAATCACCTTTTATTATGCAATGGCACTTAACCTCACCCCTCTACCGTTTTGAATATCTAGGAACTACCTAGCAACCTCTATACTTCACATGGTATTTATTTGCTTCATATACTTTCATTAAACATATACTCTCTCTGAATGTACACCCCTGAAGTATGGTAGGCAAACAGCAATGAAATAAGTATATATATTTTAATTTGTTTCAAATGTCGCAATTTTGTAGCCAATTGTACCCTCTATCTATTCCAATTATTTGCGTTCGCTGGGGATACACTGCTTACGACCACGTCCCTCGGCAGCCCGCCGTCCTCAAGCCGTATCGTCTCAGAGCCCATGACCGTGATTCCGAGGCGACTGTTGTACCCGACCCCAGCCGAGTCCCTCCCATGTGAAGTCTTTATACACAACGAAATCAGAAAGTTGCCAAACTTCAGTGTGGTTAGGTCAGGTTCATCAGAATGAACGGGAAGTTTGTAAATGACGGCATTCAACCTCTTCCTTCGGGGAATGTCGTGTCAGAAGAACCGGCTCTTGTTCCTTTTGCTCCGAGCGATTGATTTATGCATGCTGAGAAAGATGCCTTTTAGTTTTAAACAAACCTTTTCTGGCTGTGACTCGGGGCGGCATAAATAACTCTCAAGGCTCATCATGTCGAGATTTATCGGCGGTAGTACGCTAGCGATGTCACCGCTTAAAGGAAATGCGTCGTCACCGGCAAGCCCGTCTCAAATCGCCATTTGATTTCCTCCCGCGTTTGAAGCGAAGCGGTCGGCCTCCCCTCCCTTTCTGGAGTGTGAAACATCGTTTTCTCCTCGCTTTGGAACAGCCCGGGGTCTGGGGACAGTCTGTAAAACGGCCGGCGCTCATTCCACGCGTTCGCTGCCGAGCTAGGTCACGCCGCATTAGAGGCCATTTTACAGGTGGGATCCAGCTGATTCAAAATGGCACCTCCAAAACAGGTTTCATCTGGAGGCTGAGGACACCGGTCAGTCTGCCCATTTGTTTGGCACTTTGGACACTCCCCGAAACAATGAATACAGAGGGCTCACGAAGCCTCCTGTGCTCCGGACACCTTAGGGTTTGTTTCAGACGCCTGCGAAATACGATTGTGTGCCTCGGTGTGGGTACAAGGCTCCAAACTATGAAAAGATTAATTCAATTTCTTTATGTTTTTTTCTTTTTTATCTGAAAAACGATGCCCTTGTCAGTCCTCTCAGTTTCCATGTGTCGTCTCCTGTCTCTCCTTCGTATTTTTGTCCTAAAGCGCCAAAGTTCACGTTAAAATAATTGCTGTGATCCGGCACACCAATGTATTCCCGGGGCATGATGTGGGAATGGTTATAATAAGGCGGAGGATTATGGTATTCACAGTGCATATGTTTTCTTATTGAAGACCTGGAGCTAGTGTTTTGTGATAAATGTCAGGTTTTTTTTCTCCTACTTCTCATTCTACTGGAAAACGGTGACTTTACTTTCTTTGCTATATCTTTTGATAAAAATCTGACTGAGAACCCAGATTACAAAAGCATGTGTCGTAATATCATCGATAACACAATTTTATTCTCGGCTTATAAACCAGTACACAGTAACCATTAGAAAACTTGCATTAACATTAATAAACATGAATTCCTATAACAGGAAGAGATGGCTCCAGTTTCCAAACTGTAATCACATTCATAAGCACTAACGAATATAAGGCCTACAGTGACTCACGGACTGCTGCTAAAGGGTTTTGTGTGTGTTAGTTCAATTCATTCATTACCAGCGTCTCGTCCGCATCGCCTCAGATTGCAGGCTTTCCCCTCTGTTAGCATATTCTTTAAGGATCACTCCATATTAGGCCTGGTGATCTGTAGATTACTTGAATATAGACAGTGTGAATTGTCTCACCAAGCAATAAATCTCTGACATGCACAGAACATCACAAGAACATCACTCTTTTACCCCCCTCCTCTTTCCCTCCCTCCCTCCCTCCCTCCTTTTCCGCATCTTCCATCAATACACACACTGCATAAACCTTCATGAATTTGTAATGTTTCATAAACAGTGCGACATTCGATTAAGCGGAGTAGATGGTTTTTCAGGTCATTCCCGCAGCAGGATCGAAATGTGCGAGAGTCTGAAAGCTCGTGGTTACAAACACATTGGGCATGTAATGATGGTATTGGATCGGCTTGCAGCGACAAACTGAAGCAGTGGCAGGGAAAACCATACAGGCCGGCGTCCCAGGGAAAACAGAGTCTGCCCGGCGTTCCAGGGAAAACCGAGTCGGCTGGCGTTCCAGGGAAAAGCATGCCGGCCCGGCGTTCCTGGGAAAACCGAATCTGCTGGCGTTCCAGGGAAAAGCCTGAGTAGACGTGCTGCTGGCTGTGCATCGTGGGCCTCTGGACAGATGGCCGAAAGAGAGCAAGGCGAGCCGGCTCTGCTTTTAATTGAAGTGTAGGAAGGGAGGGGGGCAGGGGGGCAAAGTAATTTTCCTGCCTGCCACACGATGTGGTGCAATGAAGAGAAGAGAAAGGGTAAACATCAAGTCCCAATATAGATTTAAAAGCCCTGGTGTAGTAATCTTTTAAGCCCGCCCACACCCGCAATCAGGGGAGGGTCACAGGCCAGCCTCCGTACAGGAAATGAGTAGATCAAGCGCTAATGCACTAGCGGCTTTCATTAGCGCCGGGAAGTTGTATCTTCTTCCATTCAGCGGAGCAAAAATAAGCGAGTTCTTCTTTATCACTTTTCTGTGTGGAACCAGGTGAAAATGCCCCGTCTCTGGGAGCCGCACACGCAAATTGGGCTTTGTTTCCGTAATACGGTTTTGGTCCGAGGAGCAGACATCTGTGGATTCAGAGGTAATTATCCGGATGTCAATGTGCCATGAATCAGTCTACGGTGCGATCGGTTTATTAATGCTCGTAATTATACACAGTCCATCGGTGACTGATCACACAGCCTCTGCCAGATAGGGAAAAAAAGGGGTATGGAGTATTTCTCTCGCTTCCTCTCTGTCCTTAGAAACTGTTTTGGCAATTTGGCAACAGTTTTAACTGCAAAGCATTGGGAGGGCCTAATTGTTCTGTCAGCATCTCTGGCAATGTGTACTGTAACAATGCATAACATTCCTTTGGATACAGTATAATGAACTTGTACTGTGTTTACTGACATCCTTATTTGCTGGGTCATTTACTGTAGGAACACAATTCCCATCTGATTTAAAGGACAAAATAGTCTTGTTAGACTGAGCTACGCTGGAAAGCCAAAAAACAATTTGGACTGGATTCAGAACATTTTATTTTTAATTTTTATTATTCTTTTTCCTTTATGCAAAAGTAATAGACTAGTGATGGACTGTGAAGTCCCATATTGCACAAAATGAGTGCAACTTTTTGTGTTTTGGTAGGGTTGTGGTTAAGCGAATGATTGACACAAAGTTTTCTTGTTCTTTTTAAATCACTCCCAAACCACAAGCTACCCTGTATGTTGTAAATAGGTCTGACTCATACTGTGAAATGTAGTTCAACCTCCCAAATAGTTTTTGCACAACATGTCAAAAGTGGGACTTTTGAGTGGGAAGTACTCCTAATATCTGATTCAATTGCATATTTACTTCTAGCAATACTTTCCCAGCAGCTATATCAATGCTGTCATCCCTGATTGAGAATTAAGACGCGCTTCCCCCAAGTTTTAAAGACACAATTATTTTCCCTGCGTTTACAGCCAGCCTTAATAAATCGAATGAAATGGTCCTCGGCTTCTGAACCAAAGAAAATAATTTGTCAACAGCAATCCAGAGACCTAAGTGGCAATTAGAGCGTTGTTCCACATAAGCGTCAACATCAGTGTGACTTTCCCAAGATGGTGGCTTAAAGGAATGGCCACAGACTGAGCTGGCAGGCTCTACTCCACAGGTAAACATCAATGCATTACATTACATTATTGGCAGAAGCTCTTATCCAGAGCGACATGCAGTTGATTAGATTAAGCAGGAGACAATCCTCCCCTGGAGCAATGCAGAGTTACAGGCCTTGCTCTTGCTACACCGGGATTAGAACCACCAACCTTGCGTGTCCCAGTCATTTACCTTAACCACTACGCTACAGGCCGCCCCATTGCGTTCCGTATGCCGTATCCGTATTTCAAATGCATCGATTGACACAAAACATTTATAGCCTGTTTTCTCACAAAGTGACAGTCCAATATAAACTCACTGAGCACTTTATTAGGAACACGAATACTGGGTCCGGCCTCCCTTTGCTCTCAAAACAGCCTCAGTTCTTTGTGGCATGGATCCCGAACATGTTGAAAACATTCCTTTGAGATTCTATTCCATGTTGACATGATTGCATCACACAATTTCTGCAGATTTGTCAGCTGCACATTCATGCTGCAAATCTCCCGTTCTACCACATCCCAAATTATTCTATTGGATGCAGATCTGGTGACTGGGAAGGCCACCGAAGAACATTGAACACACTGTCATGTTCATAAAACCAGTTTGAGACAAATTTTGCTTTGTGACATGATGCATTATCATGCTGGAAGTAGCCATTAGAAGATAGGTATATTGTGGCCATGAAGCAATGCAACAATACTCAAATAGGCCGTGGCATTCAAGCGATGATTGATTGGTATTAATGGGCCAGGAAAGCATTCCCCACACCATTAGACCATTGAAACAAGGCAGGTTGGGTCCATGGATTCATGCAGTTGGCATCAAATTCTGACCCTACCAACTGTATGCCTGAGCTGAAATTGCGATTCATCTGACCAGGGTAAGTTTTTCAATCTTCAACAGTGTTGGTGAGCCCGTGCCCACTGCAGCCTCAGCTTTCTGTTCTTGGCTGACAGAAGTGGAACCCGACGTGGTCTTCCGCTGTTGTAGCCCATCCGCCTCAAGGTTCGATGTGTTGTGCATTCTGAGATGCTTTTCTGCTCACCACAATTGTACAGAGTGGCTATCTGAGTTACCATTGCCTGGCCATTCTCTGATATCTCTCAGTAGTTTCTGTCTGCAGAACTTCCGCTCACTGGATGTTTTTTGCACCATTAAATTCAAGAGACTGTAGTGCATGAAAATCCAAGGACATCAGCAGTTATAGAAATACTGAAACCAGCCCGTCTGGCACCTATAATTATACCATGGTCGAAATTCATTCATTCATTCATTATCCTAACCCGCTTATCCTGAACAGGGTCGCAGGGGGGCTGGAGCCTATCCTAGCATACACTGGGCGAAAGGGTCGCCAGTCCATCGCAGGGCACACACACCATTCGCTCACACACTCATACCTATGGGCAATTTAGACTCTCCAATCAGCCTAACCTGCATGTCTTTGGACTGTGGGAAACCAGAGTACCCGGAGGAAACCCATGCAGACACGGGGAGAACATGCAAACTCCGCACAGAGAGGCCCCGGCCGACGGGGATTCAAACCAAGGACCTCCTTGCTGTAAAAAGAAAGTGTACAGATGTTCCTAATAAAGTGCTTGGTGAGTGTATTTTAATCAGATTAGGTACTGGTTGCAGTTAAACTAGCTAGCCTGCTAGATTAGGTAGCTTTTCAGTTTGTTTAGCAGCCAGTGCAATTTTCAGTTGGCTGTGCAATTTACACCTCATAGTTTGATGTAAATATAGTAATCAATGGCTATATAACAGTGGTAGTCCATGTGAAGAATGGTAGTCCATTCTGAATTGTGTAGCAATTGATGATGCTCTTTTCAAAATCTATCATCTGCCTTGGGGTTTCAGAAAGGAGCGACTTCATAGTACATTTCATGCAACTTTTTGCAGTCCTAGGTTCACATAAAAAAGACAAATTAGAGAGAGTAGAAAAATAAAAAAAGCTAATACGAGAAGAACATAATAATCAAACTCCAATACACAAAGAAAGAAAGAAAGGCGTGAGACAGAGGCTGTCAGGTCCCTATACAAGCATCACACATCATTCTCTCTACCCGGGCCAAATAACACTGGCCTTCTTGCAGTGAGTTTTCCCAATATGCCAGTCACATTGCATTTTAATTTGAATGCTGATGCAATTCACATATATTACCATTAGGGCGAAAACTTCTATTCTATACCAGCGTGTGCATACGCTGCATGTTGCTATGAATAAACTTAATGGGATGATGTAGATTAACATAAAATCAATGCAGTTTTCATATCGCGGACGCCTCTGGTACACTGGTGAAATTGGATTTTGCTGCGTTTGATTTTTTTGCTTGCCTCATCATGCTGTAGCGCTGGTGTGGTTTAATGGTCGGGGAACTTGGCTTGTAATTCAAAGATTGTAGGTTCGATTCCCATGTGGGCTGCGCCGTATCTGTGCATCTCCTGGCGAACTCAAGAGAAAAAATATTCAGAAAAAAACTATTCTTGTAGTATATGCTGCATATCTGGCAGCAGCACATTTTTAGGTTTAGGCTCATTTGATGCCTTGGACCCTCGATGACTTCAAACCATTTAGCCAACAAATGGGTTCCATACTGTACTGGCGTAATTTACTGCTGAATCTAGTCCCACCCCCCAATTCCCATAGAGATTCATTCAAATGCAAACTTTTAGTATCACTTGTAGGACAACCTGAAAATAAGATATCCAGACTCTGATGTTGATAGGTCACAGACATCAGGAAGTCATGGCATGCAAAGGATATGCAACCAAATAAAAAACATGACTCTTATTTGACAGTGTTTATTTATCTCAAACATTGAAATGGGGGACTGCATACAAATTCTGCTGTAATTACTGCACCGCGAAAAATGTATAAAAATAACCTTGAAAAAACAAAAAGCACTGAGTCTGAGCTTTGACCAGGTACGAATGGTTTGATTGCAAAGAGAGAAAATGAAATATTATATCAGAAAAAGCAGAAAGTGAGGTGACTTTTGAATGTAGTTACAACCCTGTGTGGTCTCTGACAGGTTGCCGGAACATACTTGAGATGGTGGAATTATTTTCGAGAACGTTGTGAACGTTTTACGTCATGTGACTGCAAAAAAAATGCTCCTAAAAACCATTGGTATAATTTATTTTTAATAAAGCTTTCATTTGCATTATCTCTGCTTGCTCGCTAAATGATCACGGTGCTCAGGAACTTACCAGGATTACAGGATACTTATAGCACACTTTCAGTTCTTCATTAAATGGAGACAATGGCAATACAAGATGCTTACAGGGAAAATCATCAAATCATACCTAGTTGCTCAGAATACAAAACTAACAACACCTAAAGTGGGGCTGATTAATTCAATTTAATACACTGCAAATGTTGTGTTTTGTAGCAGCAGGAAGCAGATGAGCTTACCCAATAATTATAATTGGTTGCGACGTCGGAGTTCTTACCTGAATACATTACAGTAATTGTGAGATGAAACATTCTCTTCACACTGTAGTGTCTATACAGTGCTCAGAAGAAACGTGTCCCATTCAGCCAGAGAAGTCTTATTCTGATGGTGTGAATCCGAGTTGTAGGGTGGAATTAATAAAACAAAGGCAGTGCATTGTGGGATGTCGTGCTTCGTTTGTGTATTCCCTTGTCACCAGCACTGAGATGGAGAGGGAGGTGGCCATTCATAATATGAAAAACATTGACATTTCTCCATTATTATTAAACAATTCATAGATTAGGAACCCCTTAATGCAGTCTCCTTCCTCTGTCTCATTGCAATTTGCTCAATTAAAAAGGAAAGAAAAGGTAAATCCCACAAGCACACAAAGGAGCTGGCTAACATTACGACAATAGAGCATTTTGAACTTTGCTTCATTTTAATGCCATTACGAATAGCAGGCAGCTTATGTCCTTTATTGAGCTGTTGTTTGGTAACTGAAGTAATGGATGTATTTCTTCAACAATACAGCAAGACAGAAATTTAGTCAAATTCTAAAGTCTCAATTGGTGTCTGTGTGTGTGTGTGTGAGAAGAGAGAGAGGCATATAAAAAGCACTGGGGAACATTGTCTAAATTATTATGTTTGTGATTATAGTCGAGGCCTTAAAATTCCAATCTGACCCATTCAAGCCCAGTAGAAGCCCCTGGTCTGATCCTAACCCTTCGGTTAATTCATTTTCATCAACCAGAGCTCTCATCAGACCGTGTTCCATGTAAATTTAAAAAAGCCTTTATAGAAGCGACACACATTACATTTTTACAGCATAGTCCGATTTGGAAAAATAGAAATGAAAAATGAAAAGGGGTTTGTTTGTTTATTTATTTTGCTACTCTCTCGAGAATTAACCTGAGGCTAGGAGGAAAAACATCTGCAGTGGATCTTGCACTCATTCTCTCTCTCTCTCTCTCGCTCTCTCGCTCTCTCTCTTGCTCGCTGTCTCTCGCTCTCTCTCTTGCTCTCTTGCTCATTCTCTCTCTCGCTCTCTCACTCACTCTCGCTCTCTCACTCACTCTCGCTCTCTCTCCTTCCCTCCAACTAACACACGTCAAAGCTGGATTCTGCCTCAGGATCCTAGGAGGATCTGAAACTTCAGCAGATCAGCGGTGACGATAATCCACCAGCAAGTAAAAAAAAAAAAAAAGGTGCAAAAAATAAATTGGGCCGTAGACGGCAGTGAAAGAGGCTGCAGACAGTATAGGGTCACCAGGTGTGAATTCACTGGAGAAAAAAACCCCCCTCTCCCGCCCCGCCCTCTCTGATACGCGGCCCCTTGCCTCGGTGCCGAGAGGCCGTGTCAGCGCGGGGCCCAGGGCGCGGGGGCCGGCGGGCAGACGGCGAGGGCCAGCTGTGGAGGAGGAGAGGCAGCCAGGGCGGGCCTCGCCGATATCGTAGGTGAAAGATGGAGGTCTCTAATTAGCTTGTTACGGTGGCAGGTGACAAATCGAGAACGGCAAAGTTGCTGTGGCATTAGCGGGGAACAGAAGTGTGAAAATGTCACAGCAAACAGTCTGCGCCCCGGCAAATGTCATCCCTCTCCCCTCCTGGCCCTCGTGTCGCCAAATTAGCGGCACGCGCACAATCGTTAACCCCTTAGCGTCCCTCAATTAGCTCAAACCGCGCGGGGAAAAAAACTACCTCTGGGGCGTGACGAAACGCACAGGAGGTCGTGGCGTTTTTGTTTGGTTTGTGTCGAACACGGCGTGAATGTAAATGGGGTGAGGTAAAAGGGCTTGGGCGGGGTGGGGGGGGGGGGGGGGGCGACTTTGCGGCACCTGGGTTTTGCAGAGAAAAACACATTGGATTCAGTCCAGGAGGAATCGAGTCGATACCGACCATGATGACGCCTTCCTGAACCGTACGTCACCTTTCGCCCCAGGAACGTGCGATTGAAGGGAGACGTGGTATGAAAGGGAACTAATGGTCGTCTCCCTTGTTAAAATGGGAGAGCTATGCCAGCGATAATCACAGCTGCTGTCTTTTAAGAATTAATCAAAGCAAAAAGATTTAGATTTTTCCCTTTTTTTTTTTAGGTAGTTGCCGCTTTTCCTAACCGAACTTAGAAATGAAGCTTCAAACAAATTGGATTGAGAGCTCAGTTTCTCAGTTTTTTTTTGTTTTTTTTTTCTCAAAACTTCTTACGCTGTTTTTAAATTTTACCAGACCTTTCTGCAAAAGGCCATATCTCAAGGCATTACAGATATGCCTGAATGTTTTCAGGGTAGTACTACATGAAGTCTCTTCAGCAATCTGGTGGGTTTCAGTCTTCTGCAGAGTCGTAACAGATATACCGTAGAACCCTTGCTGTCCATCACATGTTTAGGGATCATACGGCTTTGAGGCAGAGGGCAAAAACAAAAGCATATTGCTAAAAACGGGAGGCGTTGACGAATGATCCAGTTGACCTCTGATAGAAATCAGCGTTTCTCATTACTGAGATAAGCAAAAGGAGATTTCTCCCCGAGATAGATTTTGAGGGGGTTGTGTCAGTATTCTGCGGCTGACGTGAAGGTTATCATAGGCCAGAAAAACAGAACAAAGGCGAACGGGGCCCAGAAGATACTGCTGACTTGAACACGGCCTGCATCTTAATGTCATCCTTGTCGGCAAACAACCACGACGACTCGAAACCCCCGACTCCAAACCGAGAAAATGAAAATGTGCCCTTACATGAAAGATTGATTAGCCATGCCTGAGAGATGGCCTACCGCAGCTCCGAACAGCTTAATGTCCTTAGTTGTCACCCTGTCCTTTACAAAGTTCACACAGGCAGCTACCAGTAAAATATAGCTCTCTTCCAATTTGTTTTACGGAGGTTCATTTGTATAGATTTATTTTACAAGTTTAACGTGACAGATTTAACATGTGGTAGGCCTGTGTGCCTCTATAATTGAATGACTTGATGCTTCAATAGAACATGTCGATGGATTGGCAGGCTAGTGATTGAGATTGATGTTGTGTGCTTGTAAAACATCAGACAAATCTAGTGTGTACAACAACTACAAAAGAAAATTCACTCACGATTTCACCATATTGTTCAGAGAAATTGCCCAATCCACTGGGGGTTTGCTGGTAAGTCATATTTTTTTGTTTTGTTATATAGTACATTTGACTCGGTGCTCCTAATAAAGGTTCTGTTTCTACGCTTCAGAAAAATGTGAAATTGAAAGATGTTATTGCGGGTTGTGCTTGGTATTACAGTGGTACATTTTAAATGTAGCTGATGTCAAAGATTTATTTTATGTGGGTCTTGGAGAGTTGGTGAAACAGGAGGTTAATATCTCGGCTGAGAAAGCAACTTGAGGGTGGCAGGGACTTAACATGACTTCCCATTGTGCCTATAATTGGCTTTTGGAAAATACAAATCTGTCAGTGTGTCATTTTGGTCAGTCAGTCCAGACTCAGTAAGAGTGGGTCATTTTCTCACCCTTGTTACTGATACATTCTGGCTATTACAGGCTTAAGAAAACATTGCGGCGAATGTATTTTGCAATGTATTTAACAGCTGTTGTCATTGGACGAAATAAAAACCTATTTCTGTCAAGCGTTCCAGAGGGTCTTTGCCCCTGTTCAGCTGAAATGTCGTCCCTCGGTGAAGACGGTTATGATATTGTGAAGGCATGCAAAAAGCCTCCTCCTTGCCCAGGTTCGTTCATGGGAAAACAGAAAAAAAAACATAAAATGGCGGTGCTATATCTTAGCTGGCCCTTTGCCATCGTAGCAGCCCATTAGACGGGAGTGATGCCTATCCGTGAGGCTAAGAAATGCCCCAGAGTGTGCTGGACAGCCTCGCTCTGCCAGGTATGAATGTCTGCGTCCTGCTAATGAGAACAGACTTGGGAGGCTGCAATAGAGAGCTGTTCGTTGCCAAGGATCCAGCCCCCCACCCCCCTCTCTCAACCACTGCCCAACCCCCCCTCAGCTCGCTGGATGGAAAAAAAAAGAAAAGAAATCACGCATCGCAGTTGTACATCATGTCGAATTAGCTGCGCGAGGCCGGGTCAGCAGAGCCACCCGCACTTCATCACCGCACCCGCGGCAGAGTGCTGGATTTAACGGGTCAGGCGGTCGCCGCCCGTCCGGGAAGGAAGGGCAGGGCTCACTATGGCGGCTGGACGTACCACATTCTGCGAGGACCTTAAATGATCCGTAAATAATTTGTTATTTAACCGACGCTTTCGTCCAAAGCGACTTACAGTTGATGAGACCACGCAGGGAAAAATCCCCCATAGAGCAATGTGCGGTTAAAGGCCTTGCTCAAGGGCCCAATGGGATCTTATTGTGGCTACACCGGGGCTTGAACTGGAGGAACATTCAAGAGCCCCCAGGCCAAACTGGGGTTGATCCCTCGAGTGTCCTGTATAAAGGATTAACCACAATGGGGGGGCATTGCCCCTTCTCCTTTATCTACCAGAGCTATTGAATACTATTTGCATAATTTATTATATTTAATTGTTATCATGTATTCATATAACATATATAACACTGTTAAACTCATTGTTTGCCCAGTGCCGGCTAGAAGCAGATGGGCTCCCCATCAGAGCTTGGTTCTGCTCAAGGTTTCTTCCTGTTAGTCAGGGAGGTTTTCCTTGCCTTAGGCTTGCTCTGAGGGGGTCTCAGGCCTGGGTTCTTTGCTTCTGCTTTATATTGTAAAAAATATAAAGAAAAAAACGTGCATAGGGTGGGAGATCAATTAGAAAATTTGGCTAAACGAATGGCAGGCATTCTACTTCACTGCATTCAGGACTGGCTTCTTTGACTGAGTTTGTGAAGCTCAATTGTGCACCATCCTGCCCTGAGTAACCACTGTTCTCTGGGCAAAAAAAAAAAAAACGCTTTTTTGTTGTTGTTGTGCAGCAACAAACAACGTTTTTTCTCCCCAAAATATTGAGTCTGGATTGAAGCCTCGCCGTTCAAAATGTTATCGGGAGGCAAACGTGATAAAACACCACTTTCTCCCCTCCAAGATTCAACGCCGATCAATAAAAAAATATAGCCACCTTTCCTTCCTGGGAGGGAATTCAATGGCCAGTCGATGCATGAGCTCGTCTGGTTCAAGCGGAAGATTGCCGGGTGTAAACAGTGACACTTTTAGTCGACTGCACTTTCGTACGAGCCTTGTCACCTCATGCTGCCAGTGTCTGAGGCTCTACAGGAAGTGGTCACTTTCTAGGACTGCTAGCGGCACCACTGCTTGTACTGCTAGCGGTAGCAATAAACTGGGATTTATATAGTGCCTTTAACTTGTATAGTGCCCCCCCCCCCCCACAGTGCCAATTTATGAGATACCTGGGTAAACAAATCAAGAGGCATGGGGTTCCCATGAGGTGAGGACATACAAACAAGGAGGAAAGGGGGCGTAAAGCTATTGAAAGCATTTTGCAATTCCCCTGGGTCCTAAACCCTAAGAGGCCAGTGAATTTGTAAGTGCTTTTTTCATTTTTTGCGTGCATTTTTTTATGGAGAAGAAAGAGAGGACAAGTTGTCTCAACGTGGTAACTGTACCATATTTTAAATTTGGTCGGAAAGGAGAGCTATGAGTTGTTCCAGATTTCAAATGCAGGGGGGGGAGGGGTGGGTAGGATAGCATGGATAATTCTAGAAATGATACTTCATTTGAAATGTGAATGAGCGGAGATGGGGTGAAATTGAAAAGCTAAGTGGGCCGAAGGCACTTTCTACCCGCCGTAGGCTGGTTTTTAGACGCCACCGGCCCACGACTCCGAAGCAGGCATTAGTGGGATGAAGGAATGAATATTCAGCAGAAGTCGGGACGTTGCCTCGCGATTGAAACGAGGTATGGGTCTAACCGGTGGGAGCACGTTTCCCATTTAGCAGCAATACAACTCTGCTACATTTCTACTGATAATCCACCAGCACAATTTAAGGTTTTCATTAACAATCATATTCTGATTCCCCCCCCAAACTAGGGAGCGTGGTAACTCTGCATAATTGTGCCTTACACGCCTGTCTTGCTGAAAAACTGTCCGCCAGTGCTTCCAGCGGATTGAGGCGCCGTGCATGAAATTGCGAATAGAGTTTAATTTGCCCCCGTATCTTTACCGTATTGTCTAAACATGATTCACGCGTGGAACGCGGTGGCCGCGCGGTTTAGTGTCCCTGACGTGACGGGCTTACCTTGGCATCCGCGCGAACGGTCGGGCCTAAGCCGCACTCGGGAATAATCCGACACACGCGTAATTCTGATATTACACTCGCCTCCTGTCACCCTCCTCTGGCGCTTGTGCGGGTGACAATCCAGCTCTCAGTTGAGGACGAAGAGAGGGGATATAAAAGATATGAACATATAAAAGGGAATAAAATCGAGATTGGTGTCTATACAGCGTTCTGCGGGAGCATAGCGAGCCAGGTGCGTCTTTGTGTCCCAAGGTTATTAGTCCAGCGCTATAACTGAGCCACTTAGGCTCAAATCGCTTTCTTCACCCAACACGAATCACACAAAGTGTCTCGGCCTGGTCAGCCTCCTAGTGTCATGCAAGCCCTTGGGCGGCCGTCTTGACTTTTAATGTGCCTGTCAAAGTCAGTTAAAAATGTTCTCTGAGTGCGTTTGCGCTACATTCCAGGAAAGTGTCCTCATTAAAATATTTTTACTTCAGCATGGACCTGTTTTGGTACCTTGGAATTATAAGGTTCTGTCTGCGTTCTGCAAGTAGTTTTGAGATGTTAAGCTTTAAAGCTTTCACGTCAAAACACAGCAAAACTGAAATGCAGGCCAATTCTTCATAGGTCAAAATGACACTGTAAATGAAGTCTGAATGTGCAATATCAAAATCCTGTCAAATAGCCCTATGACTAACATTTCTGACACTAACTCATTTCTGTCAAAAATGTCAGAACCTTATACTTCTGCGGTCTCGACTTTTCTCATGGAGAAATCTGATATAACACATTGTACAGTTTCCAGTTTTGAATATTCTTAACGTTAGATTCAGCATCCATTTTGCATAACTTGGGATTGGCAAGGGGAAAAACTGTCATAAACCTTTTTTTTCCTGCTCCCCTGCTGTGCATGTGTTGATCTAATGTCAATGACTTATTAGTCTTTGAGAAATAGAAAGACAGATAGAATAAACTTTTTATATAGAATTAAAGCTTACACCAGAAATGTCTGAACTGAAATGTGAGTGATTGTTGTCATCCGTATTCAGTACAATGTTTGTATACATGCTGTTACAAACATTGCAAAATACGAATCGCTGGGGGAGCCGTCCAATCATCCCAAAGCTTAGTAACATCTTCTAGTCTGACTTTACATAGCCGTCCTAATTAATGTGTAATTGCATGGTTACTACAGTGGTAGGTACAGTGTATTGGCAGCCTGTAGCGTAGTGATTAAGGTACATGACTGGGACACACAAGGTCGGGGGTTCGATCCCCAGTGTAGCCACAATAAGATCCGCATAGCTGATCAAGGCCCCTAACCTTGCATTGCTCCAGGGGAGGGTTGGCTCCTGCTTAGTCTAATCAACTGTACTTCACTCTGGATAAGAATGTCTGCCAGATGCCATTAATGTAATGTAACGGTTGTGTGTGTGTGTGTGTGTGTGTGTGTGTATGTATGTATTACATGGCAATAAAAAATTATTTATGCTGTGGTTGAAGTATTGAAGTCCCCGCCATCACAACTGTAAAAGCTAATCCATTCTCCTTGCCACAAAATCATCAGACCTGGAAGGTTGACAATTAATTAAAAAAAGGTTATTCATTCATAATTATAATGGGGGGAAAAAAGTATATGTATACTGTATTCACAATTGATCAACATCTGTAGATAATTAAGTATTCAGGCTGCTTAATGCAAAGTGGCACTCGGCTTTCAATTCAGGCCCACCGCAAACTGATATGCTACCGCTAAATGAAACGTTGCCTTAAAGGCAGTCACAGACCCTGACCAGGGTGGATTTACGTAGCCCATAGAGTACTGGTCAGAGCTAATGTGGAGAATCACATTAGCCGGACGAGCAAGCATTAAAAATACGCAGACCACATCCAACTCCGGCATTTAATTAACTTTGCATTTGGTCTTCACCGGACTTGACAGAGGGCGCCAACCCCAGGAAAAAAACCACAAAAAAAAACATTAAGGGTTTTCATTTCACTCCAAGGACCCCAAGGTCAACAAAAAAGAAAGTCTTTGTGGCATCCTATCATTGCCATTAGCTGTCATTTATCAGAATGAGAGGTCGCCTCTTCACTGACAGGAGGGGGATTTCTTTATATATTTTTTCTTTTCCCCCGAGAAAGAGTCGAGACTTTCAGCCCGGGCCGGAATTTGGAAATGGATCCATCCACCTTGACGGAGCGCCTCTCCCCCCCAGGGATGGGGAGATAAGAGATCCAATGACAGACAAAAGCGGGGTAACACCCCTGTGGGGGGGGGGGGGGGGGTAATGATATGTAATCACTGAACCCTGCTCGGAGATCTCCCACCACCTATGGAACTAATTTAAAGTCCTAATTTAAAGTCTGTCGCGGGGAGCGGCCCCGACAGTCCAGTGATCTTTGCACATTTAATTACAGCGTGCCTGTCAGCCGCTGACGGTTAGCCCGCTCCGCTGATTGATTACATAGAGGGGAAGAATGAACTGGGATCTGGTAAACTTTATTTTCCGTGGCAGCTGCGACGTGCGCAGAATGCCTGGCGACGGAGCCGGTCCCGAGTGGACCCGGATCAGCCGCTCCGGCGCTGCTCTCGCCCGGTCGGGGCCACGGGAGGGGGCCACGGGTCCCTCCCGCTCCGCTGGTAACGGAAAAAACCGAACCGGTTAGAAATGGCGGGAAAGATTCTAATCAGTCTCCGTGTAGGAGTGGCCCTTCACCAGTGTTTCTCCAGTGTTTGTCAACTAATTTAATTTAATTGGTTGATTGATCTACTTGAAACCCAGGTGGTGTTTAAAATGGAACACAGGTGTAAAGGTTTGGCTCCGCCATTTTAAGTGCCTGCCGGTCGGAAAAGAAGAGGGAAAAGGCTCTCCACGATGCTCACTTGTGGATTGTAATATAAATTTTAACTTTTTTCCAACTCTTATCTCAGTTATTTTTAAAACCTTTTTTACAGTCTCATTAAGAGGGGCGAGTTAATTTGTGTGGCTGGAAATTGTCACTCTCTGAAACATTGTTAAAAAATAAGCCCTGTTTTTATGCATGATACTGAATTTGCTACCTTGATGGGGCAGCCTGTAGGCTAGTGCTTAAGGTACACGACTGGGACCCGGTTGGTGGATGAAGCCCTGGTGTGGCCACCATAAGATCCGCACAGCTGTTGGGCTCCACATTGTCCCCTGCTTAGTATAATCACTGCCAGTGTAAGACACTTTGGATAAAAGCGTCAGCTAAATAACAAATTAGTAGTATTATTATTATTGATGGCATTGGATCCATTTCCGTAGATGTTTACTCAGACATGGTGTGTGACACAGGTTGTGTTTTGCTGTACCGTTTTGCTCTGCTGAACAGGCCTGGTGACAGCTCCATACTGCGGCAGTGTGGATGACCAGCGAGACTTGCCGGGGGTTCTTCATGGGCGCAGATGTAGGAGCGACATTTGCCTTCTCTACGAGAGTGAAAGTCGTTCTGGCAGAGTTTGGCACCATCATCCGTATAAACTGAGCTACCAGGCAATGCCGACACCTCAGGCAAATCGCTTTGTTCGGTCGGTTTCATTCTTTAGGTTTTGTTCCTTAACCCGTCATACTGTGAACACACTGAAATGTGAAGATAATTTATCAGGTGCTAAACTAAAAACATTGGATTTAGAAGAACAACTTATTTGTTTTTAGCAATATAGCCCACAGTATACAGTGCATCCGGAAAGTATTCACAGCGCTTCACTTTTCCCACATTTTGTTATGTTACAGCCTTATTCCAAAATGGAATAAATTCATTTTTTTTCCTCAAAATTCTACACACAACACCCCAAAATGACAACATAAAAGAGGTTTTTTTGAAATTTTTGCAAATGTATTAAAAATAAAAAGAAATCACATGTACATAAGTATTCACAGCCTTTGCTCAATACTTTGTTGATGCACCTTTGGCAGCAATTACAGCCTCAAGTATTTTTGAATATGATGCCACAAGCTTGGGCAATTTCGCCCATTCCTCTTTGCAGCACCTCTCAAGCTCCATCAGGTTGGATGGGGAGTGTCGGTGCACAGCCATTTTCAGATCTCTCCAGAGATGTTCAATCGGATTCAAATCTGGGCTCTGGCTGGGCCACTCAAGGACATTCATAGAGTTGTCCTGAAGCCACTCCTTTGATATCTTGGCTGTGTGCTTAGGGTCGTTGTCCTGCTGAAAGATGAACCGTCGCCCCAGTCTGAGGTCAAGAGCGCTCTGGAGCAGGTTTTCATCCAGGATGTCTCTGTACATTGCTGCATTCATCTTTCCCTCAATCCTGACTAGTCTCCCAGTTCCTGCCGCTGAAAAACATCCCCACAGCATGATGCTGCCACCACCAAGCTGGTACCAAGGATGGTATTGGCCAGGTGATGAGCGGTGCCTGGTTTCCTCCAAACATGACGCCTGGCATTCATGCCAAAGAGTTCAATCTTTGTCTCATCAGACCAGAGAATTTTGTTTCTCATGGTCTGAGAGTCCTTCAGGTGCCTTTTGGCAAACTCCAGGCGGGCTGCCTTGTGCCTTTTACTAAGGAGTGGCTTCCGTCTGGCCACTCTACAGGCCTGATTGGTGGATTGCTGCAGAGATGGTTGTCCTTCTGGAAGGTTCTCCTCTCTCCACAGAGGAACGCTGGAGCTCTGACAGAGTGACCATCGGGTTCTTGGTCACCTCCCTGACTAAGGCCCTTCTCCCCCGATTGCTCAGTTTAGACGGGTGGCCAGCTCTAGGAAGAGTCCTGGTGGTTCCAAACTTCTTCCATTTACAGATGATGGAGGCCACTGTGCTCATTGGGACCTTCAAAGCAGCAGAAATTTTTATGTACCCATCCCCAGATTTGTGCCTCGAGACAATCCTGTCTCGGAGGTCTACAGACAATTCCTTTGACTTCCTGCTTGGTTTGTGCTCCGACATGCATTGTCAACTGTGGGACCTTATATAGACAGGTGTGTGCCTTTCCAAATCATGTCCAATCAACTGAATTTACCACAGGTGGACTCCAATTAAGCTGTAGAAACATCTCAAGGTTGATCAGTGGAAACAGGATGCACCTGAGCTCAATTTTGAGCTTCATGGCAAAGGCTGTGAATACTTATGTACATGTGATTTCTTAGTTGTTTTTTTTAAATAAATTTGCTCTCAAAAAAACTTTTTTTCACATTGTCATTATGGGGTATTGTGTGTAGAATTTGGAGGGAAAAAATGAATTTAATCAATTTTGGAATAAGGCTGTACCATAATAAAATGTGGAAAAAGTGAAGCGCTGTGAATACATTCCGGATGCACTGTATGGTAAAATCTCAAATATCATTTCATTTTACAGATAGGTGTGTGAGGATTAGCAGCTTAGCTAGCTAGTAGGTAAATAATGAGCATTTCTGGTACAGTAGGACAACATCATTGGGTGGGTGCTTATCTAGCAAGCTAAATCTCCATATTAGCAAGTCATTAGTTAGCCGCCTTATTACCCAGAACAAATCAGGTATGCTAGGTGCCTTGGAAAAAGACAATTAGATGTACTCGACTCAAAATGAAAGCAATGAAAACAAGGTCAAAATGCATATAATTAAAGTAAGCAAACCTGCACTTATGTTATTAGACTGGATCTAATAAAATGCCTCAAATGGCAGAAACGTGACATATGAGCACGTGTTGGCTCAGTCTTCATCAGCATGTGGTAAAAGGATCCTCTCCAGACAGTATAAATGCAGTGTTATGCATTGTTTATTATCATCATTATTGTAATTTATTATTTTTCATATTCATGTCTGGTGTTCTGTTTATATTTGTTAGTCTTTGCACTCGTCTTCCCCTGTGATGTCTGAGTCTGAATGTTTTCTAGCCCAGTCACTCCCTTGTCTGCGTGCCCCACTATTCGGGTGTTTACTGTAGTTCCGGGGTTCAGTCTTCCTTCCAATCTTACATTCCTTACTTCCTGCTTTCTCTCCATTTCATGTTTGTACATAGCACTAATATACTAATCCCAACTAACATAGAATTTGTACAGTACTAATTATACTAACACACTAATATGTTTGTCAAACTAACAAACTATCATTCACTAGTTTTGGGTATTTGTAATTTAAATCACTTAACTAACTTACTAACGCATCTCCAGTTTCAATTCTGTTCTGTAACTCCGCCTCCCTAGTCTATCACTGATGACTTGCTTAGTTTCGGCGAAGTATTCGCACCTGTCTCTCTGTATCTCTGCATCTCCTGATTCTCTGCAATTGTCTACTCTCTAGTCCGGAGCTGTTTGTATTACATGTGTGTCATTGTGAATCCAGTCTGCGTTTTCGTTTCCCCCTCGTTATTGTCCTATTACCCTTTCATGTGTCTCACCTGATGTTTATTTGTTAGACCGCCCTCACTCCCATGCCCCGCCTAGTTTGTCTCATTCCCCTGTGTATTTATACCTGTCCTTTTCAGTTGCATGCTGCTAGTTCGTCTTGTCCTGTTTTCTTGTCTGAGCCCTTGATTCCTTCCCCCAGTTCTAGCCTCTAGAGTCCTTGCCCTTGCCCTTGTTTATCTGGATTTCCGGTTCTGACCCCTGCCTGCTTCCCTGGACTCTTCTTTGCTTTGTGGATATCTGTACCTCTGCTTTGTTGGACTGACCCCCTGGTTTTTGACCCTGGCCTGTTTTTTGACTCCGCTCTGTCTGCCCCTTTTGGAATCAAACCTGCCATTTTTCTGCACCCCTGTCTGCTTTTGGTTCCTCTGTTCCCCCCGGCATAACACTACCTACCTGTTTTCTAACTCCTCATCTACCAGTTGCATCAAACTCAAACAGAACTGTCTATTTTGATGTCAAAATAGATCTTCAGTAATGCATGTCTGAAAACGACACAAGGGAAGTGTTCCAGAGGTGGTCGACACCGCTTCATTCCCAGTATCTTCACCACAGTGTACAACTGGGTAGATTTTGGCCTCGCTGCTGGTTGAGAGCTTTCACTGCTAGCTGAGAGTGTTGATCCCAGTTAGTATCTCTAACTTGTCCAGAAGAGGAGTAAATCGATGAGATTTGTGTTTGCTCATTATTTGTTTATCTCATTGACACCTTGTGGTTTCAAACAGTCTTGCTTTTATGCCTATAGTACCTTGCATTAGAATTAGTCAATTAGTCTGGCACACTCTCACATCTAACAGCACTATGTCACAAGTCCTAGTATTTCATCCTAGAGATTCACACATAGGTTTTTGTGAGCAGCGTCACACATTTATTAGCTAGACCTCAATAGGATTCTCTAAGATTGTTTTATCTTCGTCATAATGGACTGAGGCTATATGCCCATTCAGAGACCACAACAATTTACATATTGGCATTGACATCCTTGAAGAAATGTACTAATTTGTACACTGGAAAGAAGTGTTAAGCTTGCAATGAGACTATATATATATATATATATATATATATATATATATATTTTTTTTTTTTGGTGCTCTCAATTAGAAATCATTAGCTTTTTGCTTGCCAATTTTATTCTTTGTACATCTGTGAAAGCGCAATGCCCGTATGCCGAGTCTTAGCATATGACTCAGCATACAGGAACATTGTCAAACCTCATATTGGGGGTGTCTCAGTGGCGCAGCTTGTAGCGACGTCGGCGGTTCGAATCCGACCGTCCGACAATTTATCGCATGTATTTTCCTCTCTCGCTCCCATTCTTCCTGTCTCTCTATGCTATACTGTCCAATAAAGCTGAAAAAGGCCTTTAAAAAAAAAACTTCATATTGAATATTTCCTACTAACACGTGAGTGTGTGGGTTTACTTATTCTGACTTAATAATATAACTAGCCTGACAGTAAGGTGAGATTGTTGGAAAATGGCTTATTTGTAGCCATATTTTATATTAATTATGCAACACATTTGATTTAATAAAGAAAGTTCTGGATTGTTGATGTCCCTCCTTTGGATCTCCATGTTTTGGTATAAGCTGCTACAGGAGACAGCTGTGCACACATCCCTAGGGATTTCATTTTCTTGTTCATCCTCTGTGGCTTAACCTGCTGTGCAAGATGTTGTTTGGGGGGAAAACCTTTAAAGTTTCAGTTATCCATAGCTCTAATGGTGAGAAACATGTGACTTCCCAAATCACTAGAATGTAAATAGTAAAAACAATGATTTATATACAGTACTATACGTTTACTGCTCAAATTGGCTCTGGAAAGTAACCACTTCCTGCATGTTTTGGATGGGACGGTCTATGGAGGCAGCCATGTAGGACACTCGGGTCTACTGATGTTAATCTAATCTTGGTATCTAATTACTCAATTAAGTAAAGTAATTAGAAAGGAATTCACAATTTTCCCAGGTGCGCACTGATGCTAATCTGGAGAAAGCCGTAAAACCAACAGAAACATGGATGAACAACCGCGGAAATCAAATGTGGACAAATCTAATTTGGGTGGGAAGACGATGAATCCAGGGAATTCTGAAGGAATGTACTTTGCTTCACCAGGTAAGGGGAATACTTTGCTGGAGAATGCGTCCTTCGGTTATTGTTTTTATTTTTTTGAGAAAGAAAGAGCTGAGTACAGACTCTATTTAGCCAATAAATAACTAAATATCAGCTAGTGTAAGCCACGGAAAATGTAATATTGTAATGTGACAAAAAGCCATGCAGTGTGAAATTTGTTTTAGATTTAAATACAGAATGTGCTGACACATGCACTCCCCTTTAGCGT
This sequence comes from Conger conger, assembly GCF_963514075.1. NCBI lineage: Eukaryota > Metazoa > Chordata > Actinopteri > Anguilliformes > Congridae > Conger > Conger conger. Next base: position 10,071,117 of record NC_083769.1, read on the forward strand.
GTAGGAGAGTTACCCTCAAGTATTTTGAGGCTTCTTTTTCTTTTATAGTGGGATGAAGAGCCCTTTCACATGCCTCGTGATTAAACTGGTGGATTAATATTTGCACTCTACTGCAAGTGCAACTCACACGGAAAGGTGTTACGTATTCTAATCCAAAATGTTTTACTGTACAACATTGCATCGGATATTTACTTAGAACAGAGTTATGCAACCCTTACAAGGCCTGCTTGTTCTTATTGTTTCAGAACATTTTATTCACTAGTTTCAGAATTTATTTTACAGTTACCTCACATAGTTTCTTGGGCCTAAACTTCTGATTTTGGTAACATTCTACAATAAGGTCACATGAATTGGCTTTAACTAATGCAGTTAACATGAATGAATGATTAACAAATGCGTTAAGCATGACATTTAACTTTTCATTAGTTAATGTATTTCTTAACTCCTAACTAATGTTTTAGTTATATGAATATTTATACATTAGCCAACAATTAGTTAACCATTAGCAGGTACGTTAACTGGTTTTCTTATCTCAATTGGCACGAACTAATGTAGTTGTTAGCATGTATTCATGATGTACAAATACCTAAAGCTGAACAGCTTAACTTTTCAGTAGTTAGATAATTAACAACTGCATTATTAATTAGCCCTGATTTTAAAGGTGAAAACGGAAACCAGCAGGTCCTGCTCCTCTCCTGTATCTACATACTCGACGTAGAAGAATGTAGCAGACATTTTGCCCATTTGTCCTTGCACATTGCTGAAGGACATGAAGGCTAGTTTCCACCCATGTTTTTAACCTCAAATTTTCTGGTTGTTAGGGCTATTACCATACCTAATCATGATAGCATTATGCTGCCGGTCCAAGTGTTTATACCATTTGCATTAACCGCGGTGCCTTCTGATTGTGTTCCGGTTTCCATAACCGTCCCCCGATCGGCTCCATTAATCCTGGGAAATGCGAAGCCATTAAACTGCGCGTGAAATCATGATGGATTTCCCGAGCTCTCGCCCTCCGCCGCGAGTTAGGCCTGCCACTCGGCCGGGACGACGGGACCAGGGGGGTAAAGTGCCCGCCTCCCGGGGAAGGGGGAAGGGGGGAAGGGGGGAAGAGGGGGGGCGGGGGGGGTGGGAGTTCATATCCGTCACCATTCTCCCCGCGCCCATCCCTGCTTCGCGAGACAAATCAGTTTGTAGGAACGTTCCGGAAGGCTAATCTTCTCGGCGAGGTAATTAACAGAGAAACCAACGAGACGTGGCCCGGACGTGACAGCCTGTTTATTCTTCATTGCAGTGGGTCCCATGGCGACGTTCGGCGTGTCATATTAACGCTCGCAATGCGAGTGTGGGGAGGGAGCTGGGGGGGGGGGGGGGGGGGGGGGGGCAGGGTGTTGCGGGGCAGGGGGCTCGATGGAGATGTACGGGAGCAGAGCCGTCTCCAAAACACGAGCGCTAATGTCCCCGTCATGTCCGCGCTGTTGTTCTTTTTTTTCCATGCCCGTGTTACGGCGGAACGTGGCAAGGCACATGCCGTGATGCATGCAGCACAGCCGGGGTGGATTCAGTCATTTTGTACATTAAATTTAAATGCGATTTCTGAACTGCGCTGCAAAAAAATAAAGTCTTAAGTATCTTAGTCTTAAAGTATGTTTAGACTTAATCTTATTTCTACTGCTCAATGAGATCAAAGAAACCGCCAATGAGGTGAGAGAGTTCCATTTCAAGATTTTCCAGTGGAGTCAGAATTTCACTTATCAATCAGCAACTTTAAAACAAGCTAATATTTTCTACTTGAGAGAAAAAATCTTGAGACTAATTACAAGACTAAAGGTGGTGTGGCCAGGTTGACCCCAACGTTAGTGCAATGTACAGCAGTTTCAAAAGAAATATCAGTCGGCCATTTTATTCATGCGTCATTAGAATCCGCTCATCATTCCACTACAAGAATCCCTTTGTTTTCCCTAAAAATCATGTAGCCAAAAGCCGTCCAAATCTACATTCTGTTACTAAGAAGAGGTCGAATGGCCTGGATTTAGCGTCCCTCATTACATGACAGATTCCCTGGGACTGAATGTGCTTCCTGTGGAGGAATAACATGATACATTTACGTTCAGATGATCAATGGACCTCTTTGTCAACAGGCTGTCTGAGATGCTTCAGAGTTAAACGGGAGATGAATGGGACAATGCGAAATGCCAAAGATTGATGCCCCTTCTGATAGGATTCCGTCTTTGTTCGGTCTTAAAGGTTCAGTGCGTCAAGTGCAATTCAGCTCAAAATATAAGATGATTGGTAATCTGGGCCAAGTGTCACATGACATATGAGCTCTGCTGTGTGGAAGAAGGGACTGGAGGCATTCCGGGTTGGAAGCTTCTGGAAGCAACCGGGGACATTTTTCCTTTTAGCACCGCTGGCAGCATAAATGTATGCTTTTCCGGTTGAATGACATGTTCGTCCTCGCATTATTGTGTTCAGCAGTGCAATTCAGGGAATTAAATAATGGTAGAAATCAGCATTCTCTTGACACCTGAGGCACTTAGGCTTAAATAACACATATTGTCGAAGTAACAATGAAGTACCCGATCCCAGGCTCCATTTTGTATGACTAACACGGTTCCCCCACTAAAGACCTGTCTCCTTAGCAAGCCCTAGATCTACAGCTGTCATTCTCTTTCTACTGATGTCAAACTGTCTACATTGTATTTCTTCACTGCACTTTTCATCTGGCACCAGAAGTTTGTAATAGGAAACTGAGGAAACTCTGAAGTTTAGCACAAGTGGAGGAATTGCCTGTCTCAACCATGGACTCTGTATTGCATATGGAAAGGGAAGTTTGTGAGATTAGTTTCCTGAAATCTGAATACTGGGTCTATCGAGCGTTATAGGCTGAGCTGGTTTGAATCGCATGCCCGCAATTTGAACTCAACCCCGTAGATCATGATTCATCTGATGTAGTAAATGGCCATTGGTTTTTTGCGATGCCTAGCCCTCAGAAGATGGGTGGAATTATTTCACAGTGTTGACTCATTAAGGTTATGAGCTTGTCAGCTTGGGGCCGTGGATCATACTGCCTCAACACAAGCAGCGTACACTCAGTGAGCACTTTATTAGGTATTTATTGGACTTATTGGTCATCTGCTGCATCTACTTCAGAGGTTTGCTGCATTGTGTGTTCAGAGATGCTCTTCTGCATACCACTGTTGTAATGTGTGGTTATTTGCGTTACTGTCACCTTCCTGTCAGCTTCAACCAGTCTGGCCCTTCTCCTCTGACCCCTCTCATTAACAAGGTGTTTTTGCCCCCAGAACTGCTGCTCACTTTGTGCGTGAAAATCCCAGGAGATTACATTCCATTATTGGCATTTGGCAGACGCTCTTATCCAGAGCTGAGTGTAGATTCCCTTTGACTCTGCTTTCATTGGTTAGATCTGATGCGAGGGACGGTAATGCAAGCAGCAAATTGACCGAAAGCAACTGTGCCACTATGGAAAGGTGAAAATGACATAAACATCTGCTCAGCAGACATATCTGTTCAACCACACGTGGAATTCGAAAGCTTAGAGGATTGCCTCTGTTTTGGAAAATGTACATCCAGGTGACAAACTACCCTTTGTTCTTGGAATGTGTTTTGTGTTTTAAATTTGCTTGTGCCATTTACATTTTCTCAGAATACTGCACCCTCCTACTGGAAAATGAACCAGGTGGTTGAGCATCCATTTGCACGCAAGTACAGATAGCCTTGTAATTTAAGTTTTACAACATATTCTGTGTTTTAACACTTAAAGGTACAATAGGTAAGATTTTTGTGTTAAAATGTTGTTAAAAGACCATCATAAATCCCTTCCTAGAATTTAAAAAGGCTCACTGACATGTTGACCTACCCTCTACCTGTGTTTATAGTCCTTAAATTCGGGTTTCAAAATATGCAGTTGACAGGCTGGCACTCCAAAACATTGTATAAATGTACAATAATTCAAGCTCATTGGTTGAAAGCTGGTTATAACTGCCGCAGCCAATGGCATTTCAACTTCAGCGCGTTCACAGAGAAGGGGTGAGATGAACAGTCTTGTGGTTTGAGCGTGTTTGTTGCTGCAATTCCTCTCTTGACCGTTAGAAGTCCAAAATGACCTATTGTACTTTTAATTACAATTTTAAAGCTTGGTGGCAGTGTTGCTGCTTGCATTATAGGTTTTGGAGACAAAGAAAACCTGGAAATTCATAAATGGCAGATCAGTCCTGTCAAGCTCACAGAGGCTATTAGTATGCACACCTGTTACTTGTTCGACATCCCAGACATCTTGTGAATATGTTGAATGTCAGTACATGTGAAAAAATGTACAGTGTAGCTATAATTGGATAACACCATAATACAATCAGTGTTCACTACACAGTTCAGTTGCTATTTTAAGATAATAGGATTGCCACATTAGGAACAGCATTAGAATAAAATCTGTTATAGGGACTTTTATACAGTTATAAAATGCTGCTACATTGTAGTTTTTGATAGGAATGTACGATAAAAATATGATTTTTATATAGGCTATTTTAAGCCTTATGGATGGCTATAGGATAAAGTTACAGTAGCGAACGCCATTTATCTTAATTTCCAGCATAATTATATTTGCTAAACAACATACTGGTTCTTATTTCTATATTCACCTGCCAAACGTACATATTTGTTCATCTTGTCAACTTCTGCTTTTTTGATCCATTTTCGTTGATGCATTGCCATACAGTTTTGCTTCCAGACAACATTTCCTTCTCGACAGCACAAGAACACATAATTGAAGGGACTCTGTTAAAGTAAAATGTCTGAATGTCTACTTTCTTTCATGATGGTGGTGTTTATGTCCATGACAGCTGCAGAAATAAACAAATATAAAAGACTGTATGTGTCTGGCAAATAGACAGATTATTTGCGTCTGGTCAGTGGAGAATACTATGCAGGTCTAGGCACACCATCATAAGAGTGGGTTTGGCCTGCAATTCACTGAGGAGGACAGCATTTCTGACGCACTCCCAGTTCACCGGCAGGAAGTGGGCAGTTAATTAGGCAAGCTAATTATAAAGCCTAATTAGTCTTGGAATCAACTGGAAACTTTTTCCTCTGCCAGAATGCGGCACTCCTCACACACTCTATTTTAGTTCTTATCAGAGGCGCATTACTGTAAGTTAACTGAACTCCGCTCTTATTTTGCAGATACTGTTAATCAAGAAGACTGGATGAATGGGAAAAAAAAGGTTTGAGAAACTTTTTTTCCCCCTACCTCTCCCCTGAAGCGCAAATGTCAAGCTCCACTGTAAATAGGTCCTGATTCACTAAGGAAAAATAGGCATAGATCCATTCACCTAGTCCCATTGCTGGCTGAGGAATGCCAGTTTAGTTGATAGCTACTGATTGCACAGAGCACTGAGCAGTTATTTGTCCATTGCCTGATTGTTTGCAGCACTAGCCACAGACTTTAAATCAGGCCTAGTGCTGTATTAGCATAAACAATTTTCACCAAATTCAGGCTGCTTATCTATTTTATGCCTTTGTTGTCATTCGAACATCTGTCTCCACCACGTTTGGGGGAAAAAAATAGGAGAATGGAAACTTTGTTGGCAGGACCTAATTTTAACCAAAAGATACGGGTAACCAAAGGACCTCTGATTGACTTAAACCCACCCAACCCATTGTTCAGCAGCTGCTGCAATTCATTTTTCATTTTGATTTGAATATTTTTTATTCTATTTTTTTTTTAATATACATTGTAAAATACTCAGTATGAAAATTCTTCTGAATAAAAATCATTTGATAAAAAAAACTATAAGCATTCCATTTCAACCACTTGGGCATAGCCGCGAGGATATCTGCATTCTCGCAGTTTGCCAGTTCTGCCCCACATCTACGCGCAAAAGAGTAGATTTACAAAGAATGCACGGCGAACATTAAGATGTGGTTTCATTAAACCAGCATCTCACCCACCTGTTTTATATTCTCCGCTGTGTTGTGAATGCTAATTTGGAGCCTGTGAAAGGTCACATGTAATTTGATTTCCGCTGGTCTTTCGCCGATGTCTCGAGCGTATTGGAGTACAAACCCACACAAAAACGAGTTATTCAAATGTCTTCATTATAGTGCGGAAGTGGGTGACACCGTTTACCGAAATCAAATATCACAGGAAAATGAAGTAGTGATGTCCTAAATGGTTGGCAAAAAGATTCTGGCTATTGCCACGCCAGCTAATATCGATTTTTGCTTTTACTTTTGGAAGCCTGTTAATTCAAAAAGGATAATCTTTGTTATAATTCATACCCAACTCCATCATAATTTCTGTTAGTGAATTTCACCTGCCTTAGAACTGATTTCCTGCGCTGACTAAGCTACACTTGTAGGAGTATGGGTTGGTTCTACTCTATGGAATGTGGGTAGAATGGAATGATGATCTTGTGTTCTGTCCTGTACAGCAGAACTGAAATGCATAGCTAAAGGGGAAATGCATTTAAACAGAATTGACAATACACAGTGTGCAAGTCATATTGACATCTCAAATGGAAGCTGGTTCCTGCACTGCAAAAAAACAAGTCAGTCTCAACACGTATTTTAGTCTGTTATTTAGACTTAAAATCTTATTTCTGTCAATGTTTTGAAAAATATCGCCATTGGGGTGAGAATTTCAGTTGTCGAGCAAAAATAATTTAAAACAACCTAATGTTTTACTTCAGAGAGAAAAAAAAACGTCTCATGACAAGACTAAGACAATTTATTTTTCAGTGTGCCATGTTCTCACAGAGAGTATTTAAACATTTTCAATTAAATTTTATACATATGCTTTTTATAAAGGTCATTGTCTCAAAGCAGCATTTGCTTGACAGGTGGTGCAGACAGTACACAATTCCTCAAGGTCGGCGTTCCAATTTGTTGCTGCTCGCATATCATTCCGCTCAGATGAAATACAGTTTGGTTTATTATTCCCAGGAAAGTGTTTGCATGTGCGTGCCTTTGTACAGCCGTGGGATGTTTTCTTCTTCTGTAATGTGTGACCAAAAATGTGTCATTTCTCAAAACCCCCTCTCCAGCAACTTGGCTGAGATCTCCCCTTTAGCCGCGCCTGGCTCCTTGAATTCAACATCGGCTGGCTCGGTTTCCAGAAGAGGATGCTGGTCCTGCTCTGTTTTAACAAGCGGATTTGGCAGAGCCCTGGGCTCCTTCTGCACAGGTGGAGGCCCCGCTAGTTGTAGGGAAGGCTTTGGTTTGACATGACGGAGGGGCTGTGGATGCACAACACAAAATGGCTGCCTTGCCCCTAGGGCTTTCCCCAAACTTTCGAGGCCATTAACGTTTTCTGGGCCTTCAGTTGGTCCTTGAAGAGTTAAAGCTGATCGCTCATTTGTGGAGATGGGTTGGGTGGTCACATTATGAACAACACACGTGGAGATTGTTGTTACTGGTCACTAGGAAAGAATGTAATGTTCAGGAGAAATAGTGTTTGTTATATTCAGATTACTGTATCGTAGGTTTTCTGCAATAACAAAATGGCGGCTGCCTGATCTGAAGATGGATGCTGTTTTTGAAGATGGCCCACATGGTTATGTCAGCAGTACATTTTTCTTATTTTAATTTGGTTTATATTCTTATTTTCTTTCTTTAGGGGGTGTGGGGAGCTTCTGAGTAAACAGTTCCCAGAAATTTCCGGCAGTATATTTTTTATTATAATCAAAATATGTAGTAAAATATTGGGTAAACAAAAATGCTGTATTCATGAGTGGCTCATCCTACAGACAATTTTAAAAGGTATGAGATGAGAGAGAGAGAGAGAGAGAGAGAGAGAGAGAAAGGAATGAGATGAGAGAGAGAGAAGGGTATGAGATGAGAGAGAGAGAACCTCTCCCATATGGTGCCTCAGAGCGGTGGCCGTGGTCTTGCCTGATTAGAAACCTGTCAGGGGAAATTGAAGACATGGCTCTATCTAGCGTTGTAGGGAGGTTGGCAGAACACAGGCCGTACCGGTGCGTGCCAACACAAGCCTGCCACAGGGGTTTTCCCATCCCTGCCGTACAGCACACAGTCTTTGCCGCAGATCTGTTTTCCATTGAAAGCCGGGCAATCAGGAGCATTGTGTGCCCTTTGTAAGTAAATAAGTAAGCACTTGCAAAGGCTATTGGAAATGACTTTGTCTTCTGGCAGACTTGAACAAGGTGTAATGCGATAAAAGTTGTTCCGGGATATTCATCTTGCTGATTTGACGACGCACAGGAAACGGAAGTACACGTGGACCTTTAAACGTGACACGGGCGAATGCGTCTTACGGTTACGGACACGGGACGGCGTTCCTCAGAGGTCCGTGAAACTACGAGTTGGCTCATCTGTAGAAAAGATGAGCCAACAAATTAAAGATGTGATTTCGTGAGTATGGCTTGTTTTGTTTTCTGAGCATTTTATTAACAAACTTCTCAGAATCCTGGAGCGGTTGCTTAGCAAAGTCAAATATGCCGTCTAAGCAGAAGTACACTTGAGGAGCAACTCAAGGTTCTGCGTGAGCAGGCCACCTCATGTAGCATGCAATACAAATGGAAACTATAGAAGAGTCTCTGCTTTTTTCATGAATTATATAGCATTCTGTATTCACTCATTTCAATGGACGGTGCTGGACATATTTTATATGCTTCTCACAATTCAACGTTGGGCTGCAATAGAATTGCAAGTATTTGCTTATTGCATGTGCAGAGTTCTACGTATCAGCAACACCATACTGGGTATTTTTCTGACTCTTTTCATATACTTCCTGGCTCTGAACCGTGTGAAACTCAAAAGGCTTGTTTAATTCAGGAATCAATTTTAAATTGTTCCCATTGTCTTGTAACAATAAAATAATAAAAAAATCAATTTGTCCAATCAATCAATTGAAGAGTGGAAACAAGGGGGGATACATTGTAATGGTTTAATTTTTCAACTTAATCTACTCCGAGCAGAACGCTTCATACAGAAGGGACTCCGTAATTAGATTTTTCGTAATTAGATTCCTGCACTTTAATTTCCTGCGCACATTTTCAGCGCACAACTGTAAAAAAGCGAGACCCGCAGAGACAGGCTAATGCCTTTTCAAAGGCCGGGAAATCGTGCGGTTTTCGCCTGATGTTTTTTTTCTCCCTTCTCTCTCTCTCTCTCTCTCTTTTTAAACAGCAGCCACTTAAAAGGAGAACTCCTTTCGCTGGAAATGCTTTCGTTTTTTATGTTTTTTTTTGTGTGTCCGCAAACCTACCTGCTCCCCTGAAGGCTTTACATAACGCCCAATTAAGGTCGGGGAGATAGAACGCCCTCACGGCTGCAGGAGTAAGAAAGTCATCAAGTCGGCAAGTCTTGCAGGTCTGTCAAGCCTCTGGCAATTCTCCCCTGGTCTACGGATTAGGGTAAGTCCCAGAAATCCTGGCCGGCACCACTTCAGAGGATCCTTAGTACATGGGGAAGTTTCTTAACTCAGCGAGGACTAATATGCGCTCCCACGGGGCTCGCCTGAACACGAGTCTTCGGCAGAAAAGGGTATGCCGAGGCCTTCCGCTCCTCTTATGACTTTATCTCGCAACCTGGCAGCTTGGGTTCAGCCAATTAGGCACGATACGAGAGGGTTTTTGCCTATTTAATTTAGTTTAAGCTGTTGCGCATTTGTAACCGGAACCATAGGAGACAGAAAAACTCCAAGTTTGTGCTTTGCTAGAATTTGTAGGCGTACCTTCTTACCTTTTGAGAATATGGATGGAGGCTCGTTCTCTTCTGGAATGATTTGGTGATATGCTAGTGCGTTCTATAAGTGGTCCTTCATTAGAGTTATAGTCTACGAAAGTATTGAGATGTCATTTGATTGGGATAGAGGAAAACTGATCAATTTAACTGTTTATACAGCAATTCCTTCAAAAGCACTTCACAAACAATCATAAGTGCTTATGTCAATAATGTGCAGCGAATGACAGCATAGGTCAACTTGTGGTCATTAACATTATCGATGTTCGTGCTGAGCTTATCAAGCTCCTATGATTTAATAAGCTTTTATGAAGGACCATTCGTAGAAAATACTTTTCTTTCCAGTGTCTATTTGTGGCTCGTAGCAACGAGGGTCGAGTGGCGCCTCTCTACCACATCAGCCACACCCCTCAAGGTGACTCTCGCCCAGTTTAACCCCCCCCCCCCCTCCCAAAATGGCGGCGGTTTCCAAAGTGAGACGCGTCTCTCACTAGCACATCCGCAGCTAACGGTCTGCGCGAGCGCCTCGAAACACCCATCCCAGCGCCCGATACTCTTTCAGCGATCGATTTCCCCGCGCCGGGGCCCTGGACAGAACCAGGGAAAAGAAATGCTGATGGTCCATTAATGCTCTGGGTCTGCTGGCCTCCTGTGAGAGAGAGGAGACTGAGTGCTCCAGGAGAGACATTAGTGTACAGGGGTGGGTGGCTACAAGGAAGGATACCTAAAGCCCGAGATTAAGTGAAATAATTATCATACCAATCAATAGTGAGTGGGAGAGAGAAAAACACGAGCGAGAGATAAGCCATTGGGATTATTGACTCGTCAAGTGTCACATTTAGCACTTTTCCGAGGCCCAGCCTGCTTTGTAATTCTAACCGCCTGCGACCACCACCCGGCAAGTAATTAATCGGGCCTTCACCTGGAAAGAAAAGGAGCCCGAGAAACCAGATGAAATACCTTTAAATGATGATTGATATTTATTATTTTCTTCTTTATTTTTAGGTGTTTGTGTTTGTCGATGATTGTGGCTCTTCGTGAGCGAGGCGTAGGCTGTGGGCGCGATTGCAGGCGGCGGCTTAGAAAGCACAAAACAAACAAAAAAATCCTTTCGGTTTTCATTACTTCTCGACGGTGCCGAACGCGGATACCCGGAATTCCCGGAACGTCTCGTGCGGGGGAGCTGGTCCGCGGCGCTTATCAGCCGGAGAGGTCTAACGCAGCCAGACAGGCGAACGCCGCGTCAGTGGAAAAATCTGACTTTGCGGTCAGCAGCTGACTGCACATTTTCATCAATCCATGGGATGGGGGTGGGTGGAGGGGGTCGAGGTGGGTGTGGGTGGAGGGGGTGGGGGCGGCGGAGGACTGGCAAAAATATAGCACCTGCAAACCCACGTCTTTTTCGCACTGCAAAAAATGGCTGTCTTAACAAGCATTTTTTGTCTTGTAATAAGAATTTTTTTTTTTCTTCTCTGAAGTAGAAAATATTCGCTTGTTTTCAGTTACTGTTTGCTTGACAAGTGACATTTTCTCACCCCACTGGCAAGTCTTGAAATGAGTCAAACTTTCTCACCTCATTGGCAGTTTTCTTTTTGTCTCATTGAACAAAAAAACGCACCAGAAATAAGATTGTAAGTCTAAATATAAGACTAGGATACTTGTTAAGAGTGACTTACTTTTTATTTTTTGCAGTGTTTTTTCTGTGTGGAGGGAAAACAAAATGGTAATTAGCTGCCCCTCTCCTGATTTCAACACCCCACGTCTTCTCTCCAATCACTGAATTGCTACCAAAAATACAAAAACACTGAGATTTGAACTGTAAATACGTTCATCCAACCAGCGACTCTGGCAAAAAAAACAAAAAAAAAACAGTACATTTTACCCTGGAGGGAACTTCTCAGTTTTCAAACCCATCAAATATTATCATCCCAATTTTGGAAAATGTCTGCAAAAGATATAAAAATTGCGCTGAACTGTAGAGTTTTTATGGTTTGGGCTAATGTGTGCCAAGGGCTGAGTTGACTCGTGCAGCTCCATATTTCGTGTGATCCGGCCTGTCTTTTAATTCTGAGCCAGGCAGACTTTGAAAGGCTTTAGCCACCTGGGTTAACCCTACCGACTTCCTCCCTCTCTCCCATACGGCTCTACCCTGCAGTTTTCAAAACTGTTTCTGCTGAAAACATTGGTCTCTTATCCTGTAAATATGCTTCGAAGCAAGTCTAAGATTAGTATTGAGGACCTGCACTCTCAGAAATAAAGGTATGAAAAGTGCCTAAAACGTAGACTCACGACCGATTCCACCACAAGTTAACGTCCGCTCAAGGGTAGTTTATGATTATGGTTGCTTATTGGCTATCCCAGACACTAAAACACTGTGATTGATGTGAATTGGACTAATAATTATAGAGAAAACGACAAATAATTCCACAACTTCCCTGCGTTCGGAAGATCATGTGAGCTCATGATGGTTCGAAAACCGGCGTATAAGCCTGCCTGGTTCGTAGTCTCTGGTTAGCAACAGCTTCCCCACCACAATGTCACAGTGGAGAACTATTACCATGTCACCGTATGCTGAAATGGAGTGTGTATGTGTTCCAAGTTTTTATGAAAACGGAAGGAATTAGACTGTACACACACACTAAAACCAAAGTTCATCTGGAAGTAATTTTTTATTTATTTGTCATGAAAGTTACACACTGAGCTGACTTGGTGTTCAGAACATGGTGAGTTTACATTATAAATGCCTGTCGCTGGGGTGGCACCCTAGAGCTGCATAAACGCATACTCCTAGCCAGCAATATATAACTAATTTGTATCTTTTTTGTTTGGAAAATGTCCTCATTTGTACCCAAAGAGAACATTACTGTACTTTCAGGGTACATTGGGGAAATTTGATATCTTAAAGAACAAAAATGTACCTCCACTGTCTCTATTTCAGAGAGTGTACACTGTTAATATATTTATTTTGATTACCTGACACGAAATGTATTTATTGTGGGGTTTATAATGGACTTTTGGTGCAATTTGCCTTAACTATAAACCAGACTGCAGCAAATCACATGCTCTGTTGTCCTTGATTTACAAGCATTGATCCCTATCTGGTTGGTACCAAGACAAGTAAGGCAGGCTTAATTTGGGTAGTAAATAATGCCCTTTATACACAGCACATAACAGCAGCGTGAAATGAAGCCAGATAAGCTTATCATTGCATCGTTAAAAAGCTTTGATTGGCAAGGGTATGGGCTACCCAGCTTGCCTTGGGAACTGAAAGAGGCATTCAATCTTAAAAAACAACAAAACAAAACAAGAAAAGCCGTTTGCCCCGCATTTTCAACAGTGGAAGATGTTGAAACCACTTTTATTATGGAGTTGATTAAAATGTATATCCAATCAATGAAAACCTATTTAACAAAAATTATGGGCATAATATTTACTTATAACCTGCCAACAGGCAAAGCTCTGTCAACTCCTATAATGGGAGGTGACCAAAATCTACTCTGAATATCAGTCATTTATCCCGTACTGTGTTATACTGTGGACTTTTAAAAGATATATTTAAAATATAAATGGGGGTGACATTAGGTGTGTCGAAGTGTCCCTGAGTAAGACACCTAACGGCCAGTCGCCATTGTTCTGTGAGTGTGTGTTTGAATGGCTGAATGAGAAGCATCAATTGTACAGCACTTTGCATGAAGGCGCTATATAAATTCAGACATTTACCATTTATATTGGAGAAATTATTTTCTTATAATTCTTCTTGTATTGGGCTTTGGAATAGATTGCAATGGTTACATTTGAGGCAGTAACACAGCATGCCTGGGTCATTTTAAATGTTGTTTGTAATGCTGTGCTTGAATTTAACTGCCTTTTAGGATGTATGCTCTGTGGGTTTGCTTGACTTCACATGTAAATTGGCACATATATTACAAGTCTTTTACTGTGCTGTCACATATCACTGTACAAGCTGTCCTGGGGTGACTGGAAGAGCAAATGTGTGGAACTTATGTACCAATCAACACCTGTAACCTGTAAAAGATCTAAAATATATTGAATCGCACAATGCAAAAGCCCATTTGAATAAATGTACACTAAAATTTATATGGTAATATTAAAAATAACTCCAGAAAGACCATCCGTTTAAAAAAATAATATTGCAATATCTGAAAGCGGAAATAATGAGTAATTTTGTATGTTTGCTAGCTTTGTGTGACTAGAGCAGAACAGAGTGGGCTTTCATCCTGAAAAACTGTAAATCAATGGTTGGCTATAAATTTGGACCGAAATAAAGACTCAAGTAACTGCATATATTATATCTCTGTGACGCTATTAATATGGCATAACAATAAACTGATAGCAATCAATTGTTCTTTTCTAGAGTGCATTCAGATTTCTGTATAAATTATTCATCAAACTGTCGGCTAGTCATCTACTGTACGTAGCAGTGGACCTAACTTTTGTTTATAGTTGTGTGCCAGGCACACAAAATGGCCGCCGGATAAATGGGGCCCAGAGGACTCACTTCCGTTAATAAGAGATGCTGCAATGCTGTGGGGATGTGGACTGTGTTCTCTAACCTTCCTGGTGCTGGAACGATGCATGAAGGCTGTGGGTACAACCTCAACCGGGCCCCAAGCAAACAGAGAATGCCTCAGACTATCAGCGAGAAGACTTTCAGGATCCCATGAGGGCATTTGCAATGGAGCACGCACACACACACACACACACACACACTTACACAAAGGAACCGTTTAAATAAGTACACTGGGTCTAAGAAAAACATATTTTTAAGAATATTTCTAAATGAAATTTCATTAAATGGTGTGTGTCTGCAGAGTTCAGTATCAGGGCCTGTGCATTGTGGAAGGGTTCTTGTGCGTATACTATAATAGTATAACAATAACAAGCCTGAACATACCCCGGTGTATAAGAACGGCCCAGTGAGCAAAGAGAAAATAATTAAGATTGCATGTTCCAAAGAGCAACTCACTTCTCCCAGTGAAAAGGAAAATGTACAATGAAGACTGCAAATTCAGAAAGGTAACAGAAACTGTGCTCTATTGGTTGGGCGTTAGATATAAACGGGTCCTGATTGCTTGTTTTCATAGCTTTTCTCTATTTATTTTTTCTGTTTAGTACAAATTAAAATATAGCATGAACTGTCCTTGGACTTTTTCTAAGTGAGCCGTTGTTATTGTCGGTCCATCCAAGCAGCATGCGGTACACGAGAAACAATTATGGTTTCAATGTGCTTAACATATCATTCCCCTGGCGTTCTGCTGTAACTATGTTGATGCGGTTATTACTCCTTCATAGTGGACACATCGGGAATGGAGAAAGACCTCAAAGGCAGACCTCGGAGTTACAGACTAGACGTATCGCTCTCTTTCCCTTTTAAAATTTCATCATTTCCACATCATCAACTGTGCGCGATTGCCCCAGTGAATGAGGCTGTCCTGCAGGAAAATGGTCACTTCCCCCTAATTCAATTCCAACTCTCACTGTCTGAATCATAATCGCATTCCACTTCCATAGAATAACCCTTTTTACTATTCCTATTCCAGTCCCAATTATAAATGATAAATTCAGAGTCGGTAACTATTTAATTTCTTGAAGATTACAATTCACGATCAGTTCCCCACTTCATGAGTTTCGGATTGGAACGGTCCCATCAATTTAAATTGGAACTGGCCTCATGGTGATCAGTGAACCAGACTGAAGGCAATACTGTAAAATGTCCAGTGTTAATTCAACCCTAACCGAGTTTATACGAGTCCAATAACTCTGTAAGAGTTGACTTAAATGCTACACAGTAAAATGTTATGTATTAATAAGCTTCCAAAATAAGCAAAACTTCAAAATGTTTTTCATTTTGATCAAGGTAATATAATTTAGTCTATTTTAGTCTAATTCTAGCCGTATTCATTGAAAGAATGGTGTTATTCTATACAGAGCAGACTGTAGCCTAGTGGCTAAGGTACATGACTGGGATCCGGAAGGTTGGTGGTTCAAGCTCTGGTGTAGCCATAATAAAATCTTCACAGCTGTTGGGCCCTTGAGCAAGGCCCTTAACCCCGCATTGCTCCAGGGGGAATTGTCTAATGAACTGTAAGTCACTTTTTATAAAAGTGTATTAGCACAGTGTTTTATAATTATTATTTCTGCAGGAACATTGTTGACCAGAGGGGGTGCTGTTTTGCATGATGAATAATGGAAAATGAGCCCTCCCTGGGTGGAGCCAAATAACAAAACTATTGTTCTTGTTGTTGTTGTTGTTGTTATTTATATTATTGATGTTATTGTAATTATTCTGTTTGGTTCTGTCAGTATTAGGAGGGTCTGGTGTCCTTGTCTGCAGTGGAGGGTGACTCTCAGACGTTGGGACCTGGGTGTGAGGAGAGAGATGTCAGTGTCGGCCAGCTTTAGGCCTCCTGACTGCAGAGTACACCCCACTCGGCGGACAGGGGATCAATGCTCTGACAGCTGGCCTGAATGGAGCTGTAGTCTGAGAGCCATCAGGGCACCCCGGCCCAGAAGACTGAATTACCCTGCAGGAGACAAAGTGGGGATCGATCCGCCTTACAAGCGCTTTGATTCTGATGATGTTACAACAAACACACACGGCGGCACTCACACACGGGTGCACAGACACACGTATGCACACATTGTAAATTAATTTATAGGGAAAAAAGTTTTGTAATTGATATTATGCTGGTGTCTCATAACCCCTGTAAGGGGGGGGGGGGGGTTGGTTAATTATGAAATGATATGGAAACAAACTTCATTAATTCACACACACACACACACACACACACACACACACATACACACACACAATTGTGCTCGCTCACACTCATGCCTACCAACTCACAAACGCACAGGCACAGACACAAACACAAAACACACACATTTGTGTTTCTGTTTGTCAGTCCTTACAGATAATTGCTCCTTAACATTTCAACGGTGCCATACCATATCCCTGTTTACCCTGAAGAGTAAAGTGCAATGAGATTCATCATAGTGGCAAAAACCTTTGCTCCACTGTCAACTGTCTGCTCATCATTGTGTACTGCCAATTCTGATTGCCATATTGTCACCACTAATGAGCGTTCAGACTTGGAAAATAACATCTGCTTATTTCATGCCGATTGTAAGATATTATATCAATTTAAGCTAGGCCATTCTCTCGAGCTTTTCCGAAAGATTAATATCGCCTTGCAAAGCAAATATGACAATATATCTTCTTTGGCACATAAAGAAAGTTAATGATCGTATCCCTGGGAATCTGCCAATGTGCCGGTGAAAATGACAAACCCAGGCATGAGCAAACAGAATTATATTTATAAATCTGCAACCACGGTTTTGGCAGGGTAGCCGTAATTAAATTGCGCGACATGTTCTTCACCGCGCTTCAAATAACCAAGCCGCGTGGCTCGAAAAGATCGAGGGGGGGAAAAAAAGCAAGTATTGCATAAATGTAAAATCACATTTGAGTTTTAGAACGGCGTTACTGTGAGCGTCATGGTTGTCTCTGTCTTTGATCTTTAATCTTTTAAGCTGGCAGCTGTCAAGTGTATAGATACTGTGACAATGTGATTTGTGCTTTTTGAGGTAACAAAAGCCTTGCGACGTGTTATCCTTATATCCTGTGGGCACATTGGGTACAAGTAGACAAGGTTGTGGTACATGCCTTTCCGGAACATTCCGGCTGATATTCCCCAGTGGGCCCCAATGAAAGGCACCCATTAGATGTTTTTGATTTTGATTTTTGATTTACATTTTGTTCCTGTGGGCTTTTTTTGGGGTGGGGGAGGGGGAGGGTGGGGCTCTTAATGTTACTTTGGAAGTCATCAGCCATAGAGGTGAAAAAGGACACTGTCAAAACGGCATCGTAGAACAGCAGGCAAAATATGAAAAAACTATCTGACTCATTTTTCTTCATCTACTTTTGACGTGTGGAGTGCTCCATGAGGAAAAAGGGTTATTTTGTCCTGCTATTTTCTTCAAAAGAGCACGGATCGCCCGCCCATGAAATCCCTCTGTGAGCTCTCCCGGTTGGACAAGATTGATAAAGTTTTACGGTAGGTGGCACAAAGTAGAAAAAAATGACGCTGCCAAGTATATAGCGCTGCCAAGTCGTTAACGCCACCTCCTTTTGAAAGCATATTTATTATCTGCTCTTATCAATTTACTTGGCGAGCCTTCTTTTTAACAGATGCCTTTGGTTATTAATCATTGAGGTCAATCAGATCTCAGGCGATGATAATCTCTCTTCTTTTTTTTTGAATGATCGCTTCATCTGCCATGGCGGCCATTTTAGGCATTGAGAAATGTACAATTGATGGCCCTGTTGTTAAACCTTCTGCACCCTGCAGCACTTTGTACCCGCGTGGCCAAAATGAACTGTGCAGTTCTCTGTCATCAAATCTGGCCCTCAAATCCAAATCCGGCCCTGATTTTATTTTCGCCTGGGTAATTAACCGAGCGCTTGTCTGGCCAATCAGTAGTGCTGTCTTCACGCTTGTCTCCCTGGTAAAGGGAGGGTGGAAAATCAGCAGTTCTCTGCCCTCGAGGATCGTGATTTGATCCTAGTTTAGTGCTCTGTGCCAGGGCATGTACTTTGCACCTGGTCCAGTGGGCAGGCAAAAGTAGACTTGCCCCGCCCTTTCTCAGGACTATTCCCAAAAATGACCCAACCCTTCCTCAGGACTACCCCAAAAATGACCCAACCCTTCCTCAGGACTATTCCCAAAAATGACCCAACCCTTCCTCAGGACGTCCCCCAAAATGACCCAACCCTTCCTCAGAACTATTCCCAAAAATGATCCAACCCTTCCTCAGGACTTCCCCCGAAACGACCCAACCTTCCTCAGGACTACCCCCAAAATGATCCCACCCTTACTCGGGACAATACCCAAAATGGTCCAGCCTTTCCCCTGGACTACACCCAAAATGGCCTCGCCCTTCCTCAGGACTACAACCCAAAATGGCCCTGACCTTCTTCATGACTACACCCAAAATGGCCCCCAAAAAGGCCCTGCCCTCCCCTTCCTCAGGATTACAAGCCAAAATGGCCCGCTCTTCCTCAGGACCCACACCCACCCTGCCTCAGGGCCCGGCTCGTATTTCCCCAGGGGCGCTGAGGCTAGTGATGAGTAAACAGGCCGGTGTGGAGGATGGAGGACTAATGGAGCCAGGAGGAAGATGGATGGTGGCCATCACAGACGGGCTGAGGGGAAATGGATGCTGATAAGTGTGTGATACATGACAGGGAGCACAGCGAGATGGGAGCCGCTCCGATCTGCACCCCCGGAGGAGGACGCGCTCCAATCTGAACGCCCCGAGCAGGACGTGCAATCGCCTGCCCTCGCAAGACGGATAATTTCCCATTATCTCCCGCCACTGCATCATGTATCCTATTTGCACAGCAGAACGTGAGGTGATGACTCTGTGTGTGTGTGTGGGTGTGAGTGTACATCTGTGTGTGAGCATGGGTCTGTTTGTGTGTGTGTGTGTGTGTGTGTGTGCACATCTGTGTGTGAGCTTGGGTCTGTGTGTGTGTGTGTGTGTGTGTGAGTGTGTGTCTGTGTGTGTGTGTGTGTGTGTGTGTGTGTGTGAGAGTGTGTGTCTGTGTGTGTGTGTGTTTGAGTGTGTGTCTGTGTGTGTGTGTGTGTGTGTGTGAGTGTGTGTCTGTGTCCGTGTGTGTGTGTGCGTGTGTGTGTGTGTCTGTGTGTGTGTGTGTGCATAATCTCAGTGCATGACTGGCTGTGTGCGCAGGCGTTTATGTGCGCAGGCGTTAATGTGCAGGGATGAGCTATGATTATGAGGCTTGTGTGTGTGTGTGTATATATGTGAGAGAGCGAGAGTGTGTGTGTGTATGTGTGTGCAGGGATGGGCTGTTATCACGAGGCTTGTGTGTGTGTGTGTGTGTGTGTATATATATGTGAGAGAGTGAGAGAGTGTGTGTGTGTGTGTGTGTGTGTGTGTACAGGGATGGGCTGTGCGTGTAAGTGTACAGATTACCTTTGATCGTGAGAGAGTGAGAGAGTGTAGGGATGATCTGTGAGAGAGAGGGAGAGTGTAGGGATGATCTGTGAGTGAGAGAGTGAGAGAGTGTAGGGATGATCTGTGAGTGAGAGGCTTGTGAGCATGTGTGTGAGCGTGTGTGTGAGTGTGTGTGTGTGTGTGTGTGAGTGTGTGTGAGCGTGTGTGTGAGTGTGTGTGAGCGTGTGTGTGAGCGTGTGTGAGCGTGTGTGTGAGTGTGTGTGTGAGTGTGTGTGAGTGTGTGTGAGTGTGTGTGTGAGTGTGTGTGTGAGTGTGTGTGAGCGTGTGTGAGCGTGTGTGACAGTGTGTGTGTGTGTGTGTGCGTGTGTGTGAGTGTGTGTGAGTGTGTGTGAGCATGTGTGTCAGTGTGTGTGAGTGTGCGTGAGTGTGTGTGAGTGTGTGTGAGTGTGTGTGAGCGTGTGTGACAGTGTGTGTGAGTGTGTGTGAGCGTGTGTGTGAGTGTGTGTGAGTGTGTGTGAGCGTGTGTGTCAGTGTGTGTGAGTGTGTGTGAGTGTGTGTGAGCGTGTGTGTGAGTGTGTGTGAGTGTGTGTGAGTGTGTGTGAGTGTGTGTGAGCGTGTGTGTGTGAGTGTGAGTGTGTGTGAGTGTGTGTGTGAGTGTGTGTGTGAGTGTGAGTGAGTGTGTGTGAGTGTGTGTGAGTGTGTGTGTGAGTGTGTGTGAGTGTGTGTGAGCGTGTGTGTCAGTGTGTGTGAGTGTGTGTGAGTGTGTGTGAGCGTGTGTGTGAGTGTGTGTGTGTGTGTGTGAGCGTGTGTGTGAGTGTGTGTCAGTGTGTGTGAGCGTGTGGGTGAGTGTGTGTGTGTGTGTGTGAGCGTGTGTGTGAGTGTGTGTCAGTGTGTGTGAGTGTGTGTGAGCGTGTGTGAGTGTGTGTGAGTGTGTGTGTCAGTGTGTGTCAGTGTGTGTGAGTGTGTGTGAGCGTGTGTGTCAGTGTGTGTGAGTGTGTGTGAGTGTGTGTGAGCGTGTGTGTCAGTGTGTGTGAGTGTGTGTGAGCGTGTGTGTGAGCGTGTGTGTGAGTGTGTGTGAGTGTGTGTGAGTGTGTGTGAGCGTGTGTGTGAGTGTGTGTGAGTGTGTGTGAGCGTGTGTGTCAGTGTGTGTGAGTGTGTGTAAGCGTGTGTGTGAGCGTGTGTGTGAGTGTGTGTGAGTGTGTGTGAGTGTGCGTGAGTGTGTGTGAGTGTGTGTGAGTGTGTGTGAGCGTGTGTGTCAGTGTGTGTGAGTGTGTGTAAGCGTGTGTGTGAGCGTGTGTGTGAGTGTGTGAGTGTGTGTGAGTGTGTGTGAGTGTGTGTGAGCGTGTGTGTGAGTGTGTGTGAGTGTGTGTGAGTGTGTGTGAGCGTGTGTGTGAGTGTGTGTGAGTGTGTGTGAGCGTGTGTGTGAGTGTGTGTGAGTGTGTGTGAGCGTGTGTGTGAGTGTGTGTGAGCGTGTGTGACAGCGTGTGTGAGCGTGTGTGTCAGTGTGTGTGAGTGTGTGTGAGTGTGTGTGAGCGTGCGACAGCGTGTGTGAGCGTGTGTGTCAGTGTGTGTGAGTGTGCGTGAGTGTGTGTGAGCGTGTGTGTGAGCGTGTGTGACAGTGTGTGTGAGTGTGTGTGAGCGTGTGTGAGTGTGTGTGAGCGTGTGTGAGCGTGTGTGTGAGTGTGTGTGAGTGTGTGTGTGAGTGTGTGTCAGTGTGTGTGAGTGTGTGTGAGCGTGTGTGTGAGCGCGCAGGCGTTTATGTGCAGGGATGATCTGTGATCATGAGGCTTGTTTGGGTAGCCTGATGTGCGGTGTAATGAAGGGCATAAATCCAGCGGCTTTAAGGGAAGCACCGGCCCGTCTCATATCAGTGGAAAAACCACTGAGCAAATGTGCAGAACCGCCAGCTCACAGACGCCCAGTCAGTAAGGAGGCTTCCTAGGGACCGCGTGCAGTCTGAGGCCTGCTGTGTGGCTCGTCCCGCTAGGACACTGTTCCAGCGTGTGGACGGGCCTCAAACTCTGCTTTAGAACATACCGGAACAGAGCACGATGGTCAGAACAGGCCATTCAGCCCAGTCTTTTCCTCCCACTAAAGAGTTGTTTGCCTAAAAGCTAAATGGTATCTAGCACCCTCAGTGTTTCTGCCTTCACTGTATGCCCTGGCGGAAGATCCGGGTTCGGAAAGTAAAAGTCTCGGTGGCGCAGCCTGTAGAGCACTGACCGCATGCTCTTTGCGAGCCGCGACGTCGGCGGTTCGAATCCGACCATCAGACATTTGTCGCATGTCTTTCCCTCTCTCTCGCTCCCATTCTTCCTGTCTCTCTATACTATACTGTCCAATAAAGCTGAAAAAAAATAAAAGGCCTCTCCTGGGTTTTGTTTCAACTTGCAATGTGTAGGCCAGTGGTCCCAAAAGGCCATCGCAATGCCTTCTGGGAGGGGAAGGGAGGGGGCTTGAGTAGGCGAGGCATCCACGTGTCATCACGCACTCCAGACCCTCTATGGGCGTGAAACAGGCGTCTGCGGTCTGCCTGCTCACGTTAAAAATGATGTGCCTTCCTCTATAATAGTAATTTATTCTTCAGCTTATGTGTTTATCCAAAGCAACTCACAGTTGATTAGACGAAGCAGGAGACAGTCCGCCCTGGCTCATGGGCCCAACAGTCATGCAGGGCTTATCGTGGCTACACCAGGGCTTGAACTACCAACATTCCAAGTACATTAGCCACTAGGCTACAGGCTGACCTCCATGACTCCATGTCTGAGAAAGAAAATAGCATGTTTTAGAGCGCGCGTGTGTGTGTGCGTGCTTGTGTGTGTGTGTGCGTGCGTGTGCATGTGTGCGTGTGTGTGTGCGCACTCTGATAGAGCACAGACAGTGTGGAGCAGTGAACACAAGCCCACCAGAACTGGGCATTCCACAATGGTGGGAAATGGCGCCAAAATATTAAAAATGAATAGGTACATTTCCAGTAGGATCACCCTCCGCCCCTGTGTCTACCCTGTATGTCTGTGTGGCAGAAGGCTCCTCTTATTTTTAGTTTAGTTTGAAATATAAGGCAATGCACGATTAGCTCTGTGGTTTTAAAGCATTTTTCAGTCAGATTTTTGGTACTGTTGGAAAAGTTAGGAGCAGAATAAGGGCAGGAAAAAACTGTTTCTTTAAACAAACGGATAAACCCTGGTTTGCCGCGCGTTTGATATCGAATTTGCGGTTTTAAAAAGTTCCAGCGGAGCTTTGGAAGAAAAGCCCTCGGGCGGCTACAAACAGGATCAGTTCCCGGTGAATTATTTCCTCCAAAATAAACAACAACAACAGAAAGTGCGCCCCAGACTGAGTAGCAGATGGCAGAGAAAGGACAACAGCAACTGCTGTTTTATCCAAGAGTGAAAGCCTGCAGTGCCATTTAAAACCACTTTTGCTTTTTATCTACAAAACAAGTGAAGAGATACAGTAATAGATGTGAAACTAATCAACATATTCAGCCTCCCGGGCTTCAAAGACGGGGGGGGGGGGGGACTGACCACAATGGCACGGCATCAAGGTCATTTTTGCAGAGTTTGCCTCTAATTTCCAAAGACATTTTAATTAATGTGTACTGTAAGGGTTATCTCCTTGAGGGCAAGGCTAAATCAATTTGTCAGATAAAATCGTGCAGATAGACAGCGAGACAATGGTGAAAGGAAGCCCCGTGGAATTGGTGTGACTAGGTTTTCCCTTTCAACCTGTCCCAAAACGGATTCGTTGTTTATTCACCTACCAATCAGGTGAGTCGTTTCTCATAGGTCAGGTTTCTTGTCTAGCTGGCATACTGAGAAGCTGCATGATGCAATTTATACCCCAGGCATGGATGATTCTCATTATAGTTCCTATAATTCCTATAAAGTGGACATGCACTCAGTGAGCACTTTATTAGATTGACCTGTACACCAGCGTGTTCATGCAAATATCTCATCAGCCAATCATGTGGCAGGAACTGGTCATGAGGTTCAGCTGTTGCTCAGACCAAACATCAGAATGGGGAATAACTGTGATCTAAGTGACTTTGACCGTGGAATGGTTGTTGGTGCAAGACGGGGTGGTATGAGTATGTCAGAAACTGCTAATCTCCTGGGATTTTCACACACAACAGTCTAGAGTTTACAGAGAATGTTGCATAAAACAAAACGCATTCAGTGTGAGCGGAAGTTCTGTGGGTGTAAACGCCTCGTTAATGAGAGAGGTCAGAGGAGAATGTTGTCTGGTTCAAGACAGGAAGGCGACAGTATAACCACACATTACAACAGTGGTATGCAGAAGAGCATCTCACACAACGGGTGAAACAATAGCAGAAGGCCAATAAGTCTCAATAATATGTCTAATAAATATAAGAGCTGAGCATATTCAGTAAAAAGGGGATACATAATTTTTTTTATAATCGAACTGCTGGTATTTCTAACCTGGAGCCACTTATGTAACAGGCTTGGAAAGTACAGCCCCTGGCTATCACCGTTCCTTTAAACCAAACTGTAACGTCATGGTTAGCCGAACAGGGAAAATGCGGTGTGACACCAGTGCAGCGAGTTCAAGTCTCGGGGAAGGCATTATCACGGTCAAACGGGGAGTCGCCGTTCTGCCACCGCGGTCTGAACCAGCCGGTTCAAGTGGCGAGGCAGGCCACGGTGCATGAAGATCGGCCGCAATATCACGGTCGAAGGAGGAATCACCGCCCCGCCTCCGCGGTCCGAACCGGCAGTCTGGGCGGCGAATGGTGCAGAGTAGTTATTTAAAATCATTTTTCATAAAGGGGGACACGCAAGCTGTCAAGCTCGTGCTGCAAATCAGCGGGAATCTGCGTTTCTGCGCCGCCACGCCTCTCCTGCCGTATGCGGAAGTCGCCTGGGCGCTGCTGCGAGCCTCCCGAATCGATTGGCCGTTGGTGCGGAACAGGGCGCGAGAGTGAGTGTTTGTGCCCGGGTGAGATACGCATTGAGCGAGTGCTATGGCTTTATTTACCTTCATTGATTAGCAGGCAAAGTAGTCAACATTCTGCTCCAGCTGCCATCTGTACCAGAAGGTAGATGGGCACTTGCCCCCCCCACCCCCCAAAAAAAAGCACTACCATATCAACAAAAGGAAAAGGGATGAAAGGGAGCTTGTTTTGGTTAAAATGATTGGGTGGAAAACAAAGTCAGTCTCTACGGCACATTTTATGAATACCTTTGGCCAGACACTGTCAGAAAGATACTAAACACAACAACTGATATGATGAAATCAGTTAAGGTTTTCATAAAAAAAGCGAAAACATCTGAACAACCAAATTGGTTAAAATATATGCATAAAACACCATATCGAGCATCTGCATATCCGTATTCACTTCGACAGCATTGAATAGCGAATAGAAAACTAATTATCGTTAGCTCGTTGTATTCCACAGCGACCCTAATGATTAGTTTACACGAGCATGCTGAAGCTACACTTAAGTGTAAATGCTTGTTGAACCACACATTTACTGCTTTAACGTTTAGCACCCGCGGTTGTGTTTTCATTCAGCTTCGCTACGCGATATTGCTTCATTGACACTCTGCTACTCATCACTGCAGTTACAGCACTTTCTGAATCGGCCAAGTAACCGGAACTCCCCTTGGTTACTGTTGCTATGTTGGACATCTTCCATCAGACAAGCAATGTATACCAAGGGAGGAGAATGCATTGTGGGTTCTTTTGATCCATTACAGGATTTTCCCTCCAAAATGTATGACAGGGGTTCCAGTTTGTAAAAAATTATTCATAGGACATGCTATCCTTATCAACAAACACAATAAATACAAAGAGGTGGTGCAAACTTAAAATATTAACTTTGGCTTAGATCTTTATTTAATGCCCACTACCGACACAGATTTCTCAAGCAACTTTTGCTTATTTATACTGGACAAGAAGGCAGTCCAGCTTTGCCTTTTGCAACTGTTGCAAAGACAAGATTTGCCTTGTTTGCATGGGATGCAAAGATTAATTTGCTTGGTAATGCATATTTGCTGCCTTTTACTGTCAGTTTTACCCTTTGAGTCCCAGTTCCCAGTGTTTGCGCATATCTGTCTGCAGAGAGTTCTGATCTGTGAGTGTCATCATTATTTCAACAAGAAAGGCACCACACATCAGCCAGTGAGAAGCCTAATCCAGCGCTTGTCAGGTGCAGGACAATACTATGTCCATCAAAAGGAATTGATTAAAGGGCTAATTTTGTATCTGTGTACTCCAGACTTTTTCCTTTTGAAATTTCATAATTATTTATTGTTTTAAAATTGTATTTACTGTCTGTATTATTTTGGCAACAGAAAATGTTAATCTTTCCGGAATACCTGTTATCTATGCCTGTTGTCCCCAAACAAACAAAAAAGTATTTTGTCGCTGGTGCGTTATTAAGTATGCATTTTCTGTTGATTGCGTCTGGTCTTCTTCCCACGTCTCTTTAATACATAACCAATAAGTTCCTTTATTTAGTGTAGATCTTATCTTCCCCCGACTGTGAGCTGCATCTTCAGACTATTTTGCGCTAATCTTCTTCCTTTTCTGCATTACCCAGCTGCCCTGCGGCCACTTCCTGTGCAAAGAATGAAAGTCTGATAATATCTTCCTGTAATGACATTGTTTTAAGCATTCTTCACCCGAGGGAGGAAGGATACGGTTGTTTTTAGACTTGTCTTCCCCGTGTCGCATCAGCGGAAGTAGCGCAACCTGACTGCGAATCATTACAGACGCGCTGAAATCAAAACAAACTTTTTCCTCAATTTAGCGAACACATCTTATCATCGTGTGCCAGCAGGCGTGTATTTAGATCGATAATCTGTCAATTTTTTCCGTTCCCCTCCGATCAATATCGTTTTCATGCAGCGGTGCGTATCCTTCCGCCCATTGCCCTAGCCGCTTCCCCCTCTTCATTTAACATCAGTCAAATTGACTCCCCGTCCTCCGAAAATTCCCCCCAAAAGCCGCTTCACTGCCGAAAAAACGTCGTATCGGGGAAGCTAGTGCTGCTCTAACTTCCGTTTCGGTGCGTCTTTAAGGATGTGGCAGAAGGCGTTTGTTTCTCCGGGCCGTTTTCCGTCTGGTCACAAACGCCGTCGCCGGTCCGACTTCTCTTCACACCCACACGTCCTCAGTACTGTACGATGTCTTTTGCTGAAAGCTGCAGCACCCTTTAAAAACCCCTTAGAACCACAAGCCCGGCAAAAAACATCTGCACATCCTTTATAACCGGGGTAAAAAACGGTCTGCCTTCTATCGGAGATGAGAGACGAAAACGTACGTTACACGGCAGACAATACTCCGGTGGGGAATAGCAATTTGAGTTACTCTGGCCAACCGTGCCACTTTAAATGCCAATTATTTACCTTCTCAGCATGACGTTTCTAATGTTAACTTCATCAGAAATGCTAAAGATCAAAAGTAGTCCCTCAATTATCCAAATGGCTGGCAGTTTTATGGCTGCAGTTTAGATTTACTGTGTAAATTAAGTGGCCTATTTTTGCAGTCCAGCGACAGGTTACGACAAGGTTTGTTTTGCGGTGCGACTTTAGCTGAAAGACCTATAGATCAGGGGTAACAAACCCCTGGTCCTGGAGTGCAAGAGATGGTCCTGGTTTGTGCTCCATTCAAACCTATAACCATATACTATAACTGTATTCATTTTAATATTTTAGGCAGGTGACTGGTGAAATGGTGAGTGCCTCCAGAACACATTCAGAATATTCAGCCTCAGACTTTTATTCATCCATCAAACTTTCGTGATCAAGCTCAGATGGAACAAAACCAGAAATGTCACCAGCAGATCAATTAGAATTTTTTCTGAGTGTAGTCACAGCCACAACGTGGGTGGAGAGTTGGATTCTCTGCTCCCCACAGATGTAAAAGAATGCAATCTCAGTTTACCCACCTCTGGGGATCTGAGGTATTCTCACGGGGCACCACTGGCTTTCCCACAGTTAGCCTCTGTGGGGAATTATGGATCTTGTAGTTCGCTGCTGTAGCCGGACTCATTTAGCGTAGCGGGCGCGGCCTATCGTAGGTCACATCTCAGCTCATAACACGGCGTGCCTGGATCGATGGGCGGGTTTTCATTCGCCGCACCGGAAATCAATGGTCACCCGCGGACAAAAGTGCTGGAGCCGGCTCATCGATGCAGCTTTGGAGGGACGAGACCCTCCACTTTAATTACTTTCTCAATTAAAAGGTCATCTTTTTGTCCCTTCTCTCGCAGAGCTCCTCGAGGGTCATTACAGGTCAACAGGTCACCGGTGGCCAAAGCTTTGTCTCGCTGTCATTTTTGAAGCTGTGATGTCATCCCCGTATGATCCCATCATGCATTTCACCTCCTTCAACCACCCTCTCTAGTTTTCTGCTGTTCTATGGTTCCATGTTATTTTAGTGCCAGTATATGTACCTTATGTTATCCGGTTTATTGTTGGTTTTGTGCTTTTGTCTCGGTATAGTATGTGAATGCATTTTAACTTTTATGTGGATCTGTGAAAGGCACGTAAAATAAAATAAATGTATCATTATTATTATTATTATTATTATTATTATTTTATTATTACTTATTACTAATAAGAAGTGTAATTGACCTTGGTCATCCTAATAGGAGTAAAAGCCATTTTCCATGTGCATTTAGAGTGACCATTTTTGGGAGCGCCTTGGACAGAATGCTTGGATTTGCGTTTGGAGGCTAAGCAGCAGAGGACCGCATGCTCTGTGCTGGGACGCAGGAGGCCGGCGTGTAAGTGGCATTTTCTCAGAGGGCGTATCATTAAGAAAATCTAATATTGTTGCTCTTTTGAGAGCCGTTGTCAAGCTGCCTCCCCGTCGTCCTGCTGAAGTTGCAGTTCTGGAGCTCCTAGCCGTTATTTTGATTGCCACGTCGGAGGCTTAATTGTCTCGTGGTCCGCAATTATCTGCGCGGGGGTTTTTTACGAGCGTTGGAGCCTCGGTTGTTTACAGCCGCGAGCCTCCTCCAGGTTTTTTCCGAATCTTTACCTGCCAGGAGGACCGACCTTCCCAGCAGGCAGTGGGGTGTTGGTGCGCGAGCTCGGCTTGCGATGGGACACCTCCGCAGAGTCGTTAGGCTTCCTGCGGCTCCTCCAGATTTGCACACGACGGCAAGCTCGATTTTGGCGCTAGCATATTAGCATGAGGTGCGACTGGCACGTGACTGCCAGATGCAACGCAGCCCTTCACCGAGACTGGAGGGGTGGGGGGTGCGAGTGTGTTTTGACACCCGAAACATGGAAGCAATTAACTTTTGATCAGCGCTTCCGTGGGAATCTAATTTGAAAGTCTTCAAATAATTGGATCAAAGTCTGAGGATAATCAGTTTTAACAGTTGGAATCCTGCCGTAATTACCTTCGCATTTTCTTGTGAACACTTCTTTTTTTTAATTCCTTATCTGACTTTTTTGCCCATTGCCAGGGATTACTTATCCCTCTTCTTGCCTTCTTGCTTCTCGTTCCATACTAAGGGCTTTTGAGAAATGAGAACATTGAGAAATGTTGTCCATTCTCTGCGATCCATATACCGAAGATTTGGGCATCTGTAAAGAGTATATAGAGTATAATAGAAACACAATATGCACCACCCACAACGATAAAATCTCCCGTGTGTTCAGACAATAATAGTAATAATTAAAAAAACTCAGGCAGCCTTGCATTCTCTTTTGTAGTGTACCAAGGTTTCGTCCTCAATAACAGAGAATGAATGTAGTAAATAATGGGTTCTGCTGGAAGGCTAACTGCATTAAGTAGAATGCTGAGAGAGGAGAGGGAGAGAGTTGGCAGAAGTTCATGGGAAGCCTGACGGCAGTTTCTTGCTCGCCTCCGCGCTCTGAGACGTGTGTGGAGAGGGAACAGGGGCTCTCAGGTGAGGGGGTATCATCTGCAGATCCTGGAGCCCCTTCTCCAAATGGAGAGACGGTGTAATTAACACCGCTCCTCCACGAATTAAGCTGCAGACGGGTGTTTTTGAGGAAATGAGATTGCGTGCAACAGAGGCAATTATATCATTTGACATTTAAACGCCCTCTAGAGCTTAAAGACATCGGGCCGTTATGAGCTTTATTAATAATGTTAATGAATAAGTAAAGAAATCAAGCTAATGCAGAAGACTTGGGAGCCCTGGATCCTAACTGAGCTCAAATGAATGGTATGCCTATTTTTTTGTATTCATTTTCATGAATTAATTGATTGATTTATTTTCGCCAGTAGCTGTAGTTTGCAGTCCTGTGTGGAATAGGAAGACTGACCTTTGACCCCGCTCCTGAATTCCACACATCCGTGCATCGTTGCATCACCGGTATAAATTCACGCACCCTGCATTCCACGGCGCTCGTTTGCATAATTAATTTAAGCGCGCCCAGGGTAAGTATAATTAAGTGAGCGCGTTGGGTTATTATAGGAGCATTCCCTCTTGGTAAAAAAAAAATAAAAAAAATAAAAAAAACGAGGGGGATGCAGAATTAATTGCAGCTGGGTTCCGTCTCGGATCTGGTGAAATCTAGCGAGTGCGTCGTTAGCCTGCGGTGCGCTGTTAGTTAGCCTGCGTTCCTGCTGTCCTCTGTTCTCACCTTGCCCAGAGGAGGGGGTGACGGGGGGCGGGGCGTGTGACCCAAACCTGGAACGTTCTGAGGGATTAGACAGAGCTGCAGAGGCAGGAAGTCCAGGTTCACAAAGTAAAACTCCTCTCCTGTATTTTTGTTCAAACTACCCGGGTTTGCTAATTAGCTCAATTCTTCAGCCAGGAGGTAGAACTAATGAGTGAAATCAGCCAGCTGGAGTTCATGAGCGGAAGAAAGGCGTAGCAGGACTGTCTGACCTCTGGACCTTCCGCCTCTGCTGCCAAGGTTACGAAGGGGAAACGGAGAGCCGGGTACGCCGAGGTTCCGTCTCCAGTCGAGCGCACCTCCAGGACAGGAATTAGCCAGGAGATAAAGTTTCATATTTACTTCTTTAATTATGTATGTTTGTAATAAACTATTCTATCGATCGGAGTGGAATTAAAAACTTTGATTAAGCACATTTTAAGCTCTTTGGGCCCTGTATAAATTGCGTTAGCTTGATTAACTCTGAACGTTTTACTGTATTACTGCGCACAGCTTTTATCTGCTGAGCGAGATCCAAGATCCCCCGATTTCAAGTTTATTGTCTTTTGTTGACAGATATGCCGTTTGTCTCCACAGCTCAGCAAAAATAATACGTAGAAATACAGCAGACAACTTCATCAAGAGCTTTTTGTTGACTTTTTAGGTTTTCAGTGCTATTTATGACAAGACTACTTGTAATAATAATATCTTTATGTGTATAGCATACAGCCAAGAGTGCTTTACAGCAGTGAAAAATGAATTTCATACAAATAGACACAATGCCATAATTATGTACAAACTTTCCCAGATCTTTACCTGGGAGTCAAGTGTGATGACAATCCAGCCAATCAGTAGCACTAATTGTCAGCTAATTACAGAGTAGAAAAGAAACCAGGGCTGGATTTGGATTTGAGAGCCAGGTTTGATGATCCCTGCCGTAGATACACGCATGCATTCACAAACAGGGCCGAAGTTATCCGAGCAGTAATAATTAAATTAGAAGAATGTATTCTTACCTAGTCATTATCTATATCTGCTTGTTATTGCTCAAGCTTCATTTCATCCTCATCTGACCTGCGGTATCTGACTATTTCAACAGACTTGAGCAGCAGAATGTTTTCTGGTGAATTGTGCAAACTGTACGGTGATTGGATCAGACTCAAATACCAATAATAGCAACTTGGCCATTGCCAACTTTAGTCTCCTTCATTAGATGAAATGAAACAAGGAACAAGGAGAGTTCTAATTTGAAAACAAACTGCCAGACGCATGCTCGGCTGAGTGGGGGGGTGGGGGGGTGTGGGGGTGGCGGGGTGGGGGGGTGGGTAGGGGGTGGTAGTGGAGCATTACCGACCTTGGTTGCTCTGAGAAAGGCCTTTTGAGAGGAACTGACCCAAAACAGAGGCTCTGACAACTGAAGGCCCTCCCCAAAGAAGAATTTTATAACGAGGCCTGTTTAGGAGCCGCTAGCCTCAGCTGTGCCCCGCTCTGTATGCAAGCGGAGCGCTGGGCCGCCGCGGTCCAGGGTGCTGAACGCTGCCACGGGGCACAATGCCCAAAGACACCGCTGTTCACGGTCCTGAATGGCCCCGCTGTCCCAGGTTCTGAATGGCCCCGCTGTCCCTGGTTCTGAATGGCCCCGCTGTCCCAGGTTCTGAATGGTAAATGGCCTGCATTTATACAGCGCTTTTATCCAGAGAGTTTTACAATTGATGCCTCTCATTCACCCATTCACTCTCACACGCCAACGGCGATAGACCCCGACCAGCTCGTCAGGACCATTGGGGTTTGGGTATCTTGCGAAGGGACACTTCTACACACCCAGGATCGAACCGGTAACTCTCTGACTGCCAGATGACCAATTTCACCTTGGGGCAGCCTGTAGCCTAGTTGCTGAGGTACATGATTGGGACTTCTGGTGGATTCGCAGAGCTGTTGGCCCTTGAGCAAGATGCTTAACCCCCACATTGCTCCAGGGGGGATTGTCCCCTGCCTCATCAACTATAAGTCACTTTGGAAAAAACCATCAGCTAAATTATTAATTATAATAATTGTCGCCCCCTGGGAGCAGGGAATGCTGCCTCTCTCCCCCAGCACACGGGGTGAAAGGGCAGTGGAGCGTGTCTTATTTAAAGGGCCTTTATAGCTGTAGAGAGAGCTGGCGGGCTGGAGGTCAACAGCCCAAACAGCCGGAGGTGAAAATGAAGCTCTGTGCACTAGCTAATCGGTCCTCTCGCTCCCGCGGGAATGACAGTTGGGCTTTTTTTGTTCATTTATTTATTTACTTTTATGTATTGTATCTGTTTGTTTATTTGTATTTATCTATGTATCTGTTTATTTATTAATTATATTCGTACATTTATTCATAATAGTATTATTTAATTGTCTATTTATTCATCTGTTTGTTTATTTGTTTGTTATTAGTTTTTTGTTGGCTTTTAAAAAATGTTACAATTTCTTTTGTAGTTGTTTAAGGACTAAATATGGATTCATTTGGGTATAAAATATACATAAACATTTATTGTACATAAACAGTTATTTGTTGATGTGTTTTATTTTATGTGTTTCTGTCCTTGAATACTGTAAGAGAACACCTGGCACATTTGGTTCGCCACGTGCTTCCGTGGTTCTTAGTCACAGGGAATGCAATACCCTTGAAAAAAGGCGACAGGGTCCGTCTAATCACCGAGCCTCGCCGTTAGCCCACGCTTCTCATCCGCGCCCTCTTCAGCATGATGCTGCCGACGTCCTTCGCAAGGCAGGAAACCCAAGAGCCACTGTCTATTGAGCTATTGTCGCTGGGGAAATTGTTAGCAGTGACAAAACGCGGCGGCTAGCGATCCTTCTTTCGCGACGGCGCAGTAGCAACAGCGCTCGGCTCCTCGGCGCGGACGTGCTGCACTAGGAGCACGCGGGTCGGTGCGTTTGCTTTGCTTCTCTTCCGTGTGGAGGATCGGATTCAGCAAGCACTCATAAATGGCCCCGGGCTTTTGTCACCTCTGTGCTGGGATCAGTTAAGATCAGTGCTCATACAGTGACACGCTCGCACACTGTGGCTCGACACCAATCCTGTTTTACAGGAGTAGGGATTATGTGCTGCTTACATCACTCACCACTTCTAATGACGCATTATTATTATTATTATTATTATTATTATTATTATTATTATTATTATTATTTTATTAGTAGTAGTAGTAGTAGTAGCAGCAGCAGCAATTGTAGTGGTTGTTGTAGTAGTCGCAGCAGTAGTTGTAACAGCAGTAGTAGTAGCAGCAGCAGTAGTTGTAGTAATAGCAGTAGCAGTAGCAGTAGCAGTAGCAGTAGCGGCAGTAGTAGCAGTAGCAGTAGTAGTAGCAGAAGTAGTAGTAGTTGTAATAGTAGCAGCAGCAGTAGTTGTAGTAATAGCAGTAGCAGTAGCAGTAGCGGCAGTAGTAGCAGTAGCAGTAGTAGTAGTAGCAGAAGTAGTAGTAGTTGTAGTAGTAGCAGCAGTAGCAGTAGCAGTTGTAGTAGCGGCAGCAGTAGTTGTAAAAACGTAGATTAATGTATCTTTGGATTGTGCTTTTTTTATACTGTACAGTATCAACTTCTACAGTACAGTGCAATCCATACGTACTCGGCTAGTGACACAATTTATTTAGGCTCTGTAATTAAGCACTTTATATTAATTGTGTCTTCAAGTCTAAAGTGTAGACTGCCAGCTTTAAATTAGTGGAAAGGAATGGATTTTAGGACACTTTCACTGGTGTTTCTGATTAGTGAGGTGTGTCCAATCCCTTCCTTAATGCAGGTATCAAAGAGCTTTTAGTATCTAGTCTGAATTGTAGGCTTTTGATTGCCTTTGGAGTCTGTTGTCGGTCAACATGAGGACCAGAGTTGTGCCAATATACAAGCCAAGAAAGCCATCATGAGAAATAAAAAAAAGTCAGAGACATAGGCCAAACAATAGACTTACCAAAAGAAACAGTTTGGAGCAGTCTATACCGCATATTCATTATTCCGTTTCACTGAAATCAATGTGCCGGAGTACTGAGCCAAAACAACATACATTTTGTGTCACTGTCCAAACACCGACTGACCGCACTGTATATTAACCCCGGGAAAGCACACGGGTGTCTACTTATCGCTTTAGGGTTTTAACACGGCCATTGCACATTTGAAGGCCATAAATGGCCGTGTGATCCTACAGATTCCGGGTCTGTCGAGTGAAGGATTTCCTCTGCGCGCTCTGTTCTGTGCTATGTATAAAGCTGAGTCCCACATGACCAGAGATTAGCTCTCCTATCTCCTTTCTCTTCCCCCGGCCAGGCCTATCGAGGGCAGCCATTACAGAAACCAGCAGGATCTCATCTGGAGCAAGATGCACTCCGGCAACTTCCCGCATGGACCAACCATGACCGCTAAAACAGATGACTCATGCACGAAATCTGTCACCGAGCAAATGGTTCCTCCCTTCACAGCTCGTCGTGTTCTTCTAGAACAAAGTCGTCTTTATAGAAACGTGCAAGGCCACTCCGCACATTCCTCAGCAGTGGCTACTCAGGGACAGCCCTGACTGCAATAGAATGCAATGTAAATGTGTGGACAATTTGGAAAATATCATGAAAATATATTTTGCAGTTCTGCAAAGAGAGATATTCATCCACAGTCAGGTGACTTATCGGAGTTATAGGAGGCATTTGGTTGCAATTATTGTATGCGAAAGGTGGTGCAACCAGGTTAAGGAGGCAATTACTTTTTCCACATGGGTGATATGGGTGTTTGGTAATGTTTTTATGAAATGAATTAAATAATTTAAAAACGTGTTTTGAATTTACTCAGATTCCCTGTGTCGAATATTACATTTTATCTAAATACTTTAAAGCGTTCAGTGTGACAAACACTGTATGCAATAGGAATTCATAAGAAAGTATGCAAAATGTTTTAAACTGTATAAACTTGCCTCTAAACACTTATTACTTATTATCTGCTTATATAACTGAATTGCATTCAAAATAAATTTTTAAGTGAAAATGGAAATCTTGTAAGCTCATTGGGAGGGGGCGGGGGGGGGGCACATTGTTTTGTTATTTTCCATGTTTTGCAATATACTTTCTGTTCTTGGGGGTTTATGTAATACATTGCATTTCACTATTTCATTGCCATCAGGGGGAACACTGAGATACAGTGGAGAGGAGCAGCTGGCCGTGGCTGGGCCCGGCTCTGCCGGACCGGAGGAGGAGGAGTGTGGAGAGCTGGGCCTCGCGCCCGGAGCACTGGGCTCCGGGAGACTCCCTCAGGCCAGCGCCAGGCCCCGCGGTGCTCCTCAGCCCCCAGCGTGGGCCGGGGGACAGGCACTCTGCCTACCGGCGAGGAGATACTATTAGGGTGCCTCTTACTACCAAACGAACGCCCAATGACCAAAGAATAATGGAACCTGACACGTGTAGTTCAATAAACCAGCGGTCCCCCGGTGCATCTTAGAGATGATTTCTCCCCAGTGCCCCTCTGTCTGATAGACTGCCATCATGAAAACCTGGCAGAAAATCTATCCGGCAGCCTTTCTGGGTATACAACTGCAGCGGCATTAAAGATGCAATAGCCCCTTTTAGCAAAATTGATTACTTAGAAGGCGGAGAAGGGGAGAAGAGATGGGCCCTGGATCTAAATGCAGCTTGTTCTGGGTAAGATGATAGGGCCACGCTGTGAATTTCTATCATTCCCCGTCTCTTATTGCTTCGCTCCCTCCCATTCTCTCTCTTTCTCTCTGTCCGTTTGAATGCCTGTCTTTCCTTTTTTCCTTTTCTGTCCGTTTCTCTCACCCTTTGTTTCTTTGTCTTTCTCTCTCTCTCTCTTGCTCACTCACTTAAAGACTCCCTATGAATTTGATTTGAGAGTCTTGTTTTGCGAATAATTGTGTTTTTTGCGAAGACTCACAATTGCACGTATTATTTTTACAAGTTCATCGACCGACATCCATTCACTGCTTGACAATTGGCACACCAGTTGTGCTGTTTTTGTCTCATTGATATCTTCATGTGTTTGTCTTTTTGCAGTTTGTCTACATTTATCACAGTGAAATATCCAGGACTTGTGTCCGAATAGTCTACCAGAGGAAAATGTTCTCCATCAGTTTATTTAACACTGAACTAAATCCTGAGTTGGGTATGAGAATGGAGTAAACATTTTGTGCCAGCTAAAAGGCACCATTAGCACCATTATGTATTATTGTTAGACATACATTAATCAACGTTATTAAATATAGAAGCTTTGTTAAACTGCAGCCCGTGATGAGTATGCATTAGAGCGGTTACTCAGCCAATCGGCTGAATTGTATGATAACCATGGAAACGTTCGGCGGTAGAAAGGATTTCCTTTCTGCTGCTTCGTGGTGTGTGTCACACACAGTGAGCACCATAATTCATTGGACAGTCACACATTTTTGTTATTTTGGTTATTTTATATTATTGGGCAT
Source organism: Conger conger (assembly GCF_963514075.1). Taxonomy (NCBI): domain Eukaryota; kingdom Metazoa; phylum Chordata; class Actinopteri; order Anguilliformes; family Congridae; genus Conger; species Conger conger. Next base: position 10,107,900 of record NC_083769.1, read on the forward strand.
TTTCATCAGACAAACTGTATAGAAATGATTGAAACTTTTGTATATAGTCCCCCCCCCTCAAGCATCAAAAAATATTGGACAGTTTAACATCAGCAGACGCTAGTTGTCTTCCCTGGTGTTGCTCTGCCAGGCCTGTACTGCAGCCATTTTCAGTTCCTTCTTGTTTCGGGGTGATTGACTCAGGCAGAAAGATTTTTTGTCCTTTTTCCATCACTGGTACATGTTAATCTTAGTCTCATCTGTCCACAGGACAGGTACCTTGGAGCCTTGACGAGTTAAAGCCATTTAGCCATCAAATGTGTTCTATACTGTATCCGCATAATTTACAGTTGAATCTAGTCCCACCCACAAATTTTCATTGAGATCCATTCAAATGCAAAGAGTTTTAGTAATCAAATACCATTACAATAAAACAATACACAACAATAAGTTAAATCTTCATCCGACATAAGCCACAAGAAACACTATCATAAATCCCCAAACTTGTTCTTCAACAGATAACTTTGTGGCATCAAAGTCCGTTCACTTTGGACTTTGTACAGACTGAATGAGAAAAACTTTCTAATAACATTAAGGTGCTGTCATCAATGCCTAGTGGGTTCTGCAGTAAAAAAATTTGGACAATGAAGTGCCTGCAGGTGAAAGTGTTTGTTTTTATTTTTTATGTGTTGTAGGTTTGATCAGCGACAGCATATTCTTCATTCTTAATACATGCCACAAATCAATGACTCATCCCCTATACTGGAGGACAACCTGCCTGTAAAACTGTATGTGTTTTCTCCCAATAAATATGGTATTTAAATCTCAGGTCAGCTATATAGATACTGCAATAATCCAGATTTATGATGGCTCATTTCTGCACAGTCCATGGATGCTGAAATCAAGCTGATTGGGAGATAAAAATGCCATTCTTATGTATGACAAGGATTATTAGCCATCAGGGGGAAGAAACACAAAGGTTGTCAGAGCAAAGTCAATATCCAATATCAGTTGGCAAGGTCTGACACCAGAAAGAATTGAATATATAATAATTAGTTTGGATCACTTTGTCACTGATTACTGGTTACTAAAGTTAGGCTACTTAATGCATTCTGCTAGGATGAGTCAGTGAGCTAAAATATCTCAAGTTGCACCAAGTGCAAAGCCCAAACAAGAGACTTAGTTAGCTACAAGTTGCATTGCATAAAAATGACTTGAAATAATGTATTTTTAAAAGTAACCGAATGTAACAGAGTAAAAGTAAATGTTTTCCTTTACAAATATACTCGAGTAAGAGTATCCTCCTAAAAAAACAACTCTGAGAAGAATTTATTAAGCTTTTTTATTATGTATTTTTACGTTAATGTAACAGAATAAATTGAACATGTTACTACCCACCTCACACCAACGGTAAAGTGTAGAATCAGGACTAGACATCAACAGCTCTCTTCTGCATTCACTAACGACACAAATGAATACACCGGCCCAACGAAACACATGTGTGAAGCCAATACCAACAAATACTTGTATTACCTTAAAATGGGGAGACCATGTACAAAAGGTGCTGTCATTTCTAAACTGTACTGCACTTGTATTTCATCCTTTCAAACTGTGTGCTAGAGTACAGAACCAAAATAACAAAAAATGTGTCACTGTCCAATGAATTATGGTGCTCGCTGTATATACTTTTGTCGTATGTCATTGTTAAAACATGCAATATACCAATGTTAAATCTGCAGGATGATTTCTCTAACTGCAAGAAAAACGTGACTCTTATCTTAAAAACTAGGTAATATTGGAGTTTGCAAGTTACATGTTTTTTTTACAAGTTCATTTACAGCCCAGCAAAGATCTCCATCATCTGTCATAGTAGAATGGCCATTGCCTGATTTTCTCAACATGGCACATTTTCTGTTTTGTTTATTAAGAAGATATTTGTTTATTGGTAAAATGCCTTGTTACACACTATCTCCCCTCTGTCTTTGTCATAGCCAATTTGGACTACAATACCCTTGTGGTCATGTGTCACATGACTGGGATATGCAGATGTTTCACGTTTGGCTAATCAATTGAAACTATATAACCCTGCATCATCCAGAATTATTTTTTCTTGACCTTGAAGAAAATTGGGTGTCGAATGTTCATGAATATTTAAGGTCGTGAAAAAAGTGCTCATAAAGCCTCATCAAAATGGCATCCTAAATGTTCTGCCGGTTCAGTCTGTTAGCACCGTGTTGCTAATTCGATGCGATAATTGGCACCCTGGCCTAACTGACACTCAAGAGGGTGCAGGCACTGGCTGGCTCTGAATTTTTGCATTTGGGTCATTCCTTGATTTTTGTTGCAAACCATGTCTGAGCAATTTCACATTACATAAAAAAATGTAAAACATACGTATTTAAGAGCTTTTTCTGTCACCACATTACAAAAAAGAAAACAGTGTGTACGAAGCCTTACTTTTGCAATATGATGAGAATTTAACCACATAAACTTATATTTTAAAGGAGTATTCTCCGGTCAAAAGAAAATAAAAACACTGAAAATATTGTTTACTTATTATCTAGATTAATAATACTAATAATAGACCTGTCTGTGGTGTTAAGTCTCACACCACAGACACATAGTATGTGCAGTGTGCAACATTATAACTTTTTGAACATTTATCAACCAGACATAAAATACCTTTTGTTTTGTTACTTGTTTGGTATGGCAAAGTTAAGCTCTGCTAAAAAGATATGGAACATTAATTCATGATGTGTTTGTCTGTGGCGTTACCACCAACATACAAGAAATAAATTATATTCAACATCCGATCACAATATGCATTTATTTTACTTTTCTTCACAATAGAGATTGTGAATTGTGAGCTTGAGAGAGGCATACTAGTTTAAATTGTACTTCAGGGAACAAAATGATAATATCACATGATATTGCACCATAGAATATTGTACCATAAGTGAAGGTAACACCACAGACATGAATGATTGTTAAATGTATTTTTTTTAATCGGATTTATTTTAAAAATGAAAATCATTAAGCTCTCAAATTTGTCGAAGAATAGTGGTAATATGTTGCCAAATGAAAGACAATTCATTTTTAAGATGAATCTCAAATTAATTTTTTGGCTGTTGTGAAACATTGTTTGCCCCCCTTTCTGGTGTCCTCCATTATTGCCTATTTGTCACATTGAATGTGAAATTATTATTTCATTAATTGCATTTATTCATTTTCTCAGCTGGTTTTCAACAGTGAACAAAGAATAACCCATTTACTGTGTGGCATATTGTAGTCAGTACTATCTGGTGACTGGCTCTGCCAAGTCTGTACACAGCAGAGAGGAACTGCAAAGAAAAGAACAGGAAAGGCAACGTCCAGCTAATTCATCCATCAAAATTATCCCTGTCTGGCACGGTGATGCTGCCTGTGCAATTTTGATATCTCAGGAGAAACAGAGAAATGCATAAAGCCTTCAGGAGAATTGTATTCTTCTGGCCAGAATGGAAATGGCATAGTTCAAACAGGCTCATTCAGACCGACTTTCTTTCCCAAAGACTATGCAACTGTTTGAGTGATTGGCTGTGTCCCAAATCCTACTTGATCACGGGCAACCCTAGCCTCACTGGTAGCCTAGTTACTAAGATACATGACTGGGACCTGGCCATAGGATCTGTACAGCTGTTGGGCTCTTGAGCAGAGCCCTTAATGCCACATTGCTCAGGGGGGATTGTTAGTCGAATCAACTGTAAGTCCCTTTGGATAAAAGCGCCAGTAATGTTTTCTTGACGTCACTAGAAGGGAAGCTTGTTTGGAATATGCTTAGAG